>NC_135273.1:1365934-1368434 GCF_051311805.1 Agelaius phoeniceus | reverse complement strand
ACCCCAGTGTTCTCCGTTGTACAGACATCACCCTACTGCTGCTGTGGGTATTTAGAGCCAGTGATACTGGATGTATTTTAATATTTAAAGACTTTAAAGGTGAAGTCTGAAGTAGGGAATGGAAAGCACTTGGAGTTAACCCACTTGGGGTGCTGGTCAATGGAGTTATTGTACTAGATCACACCACACATTTCAGTGTGAGAAGAGTTTCCAGGGTCAAATACCCACAAATTTGCCATCATTTAAAGTTACAGAATGAGCAGATCATGAGAAATTTGGGGTCACATCAGTAAAAAAACAGCAGCAAGGAGAAGTACTTGGGGGTGTTGGTTGATGAGAAATTCTAGGTGACACAGCAATGTGCCCAGAAGGAATTTTTTGCAGGGAGGGTGGGCAGGCCTGGCACAGGTGCCCAGAGCAGCTGGGGCTGCCCCTGCATCCCTGGCAGTGCCCAAGGCCAGGCTGGACACTGGGGCTGGGAGCACCTGGGACAGTGGGAGGTGTCCCTGCCATGGCAGGGGTGGCACTGGACAGGTTTTGAGGTCCCCTCCCACCCAAACCATTCCAGTTTTTAGCAGGGAACATTGCAAGGGAGGGACTTGGCACTATTTCAGTGAAGGAGAGGGAAATCTGTGTGCTATCAAATCATAAACGCTCTCATCATGCCAAGCAAGTCCCACAGCCCAACACATATGGAACTACAAGAAAACATGCCATTTTATGAAAACAACATATGACTAAAATACCAAAATATTGTACTCCAGAAATAAGGCATATTCCTGATTTAGTAAAGTGTGTTACCATGTGCTACTACATCAAAGCAGCCAAATGTACATTTCAACTGCTCAATACTCTGAGGTACTTTACTAATTAAGATATATTTTACTGGAATAAACTGAGCTTTCATCTATTTTTGCATTTGTGGTATTATTTGGGAGTTTATTCCTTTGCTAGGCCACACAGCTGAATAAATATCTCCTCCTTACAGATAGGTCAGTGTGGATCCATCCCCATCCACTTGTTTCCACACACATTTTAGAGAATTATGCTGGAATTCTGCTGCAAGAGCCTGAGAGAACAGAAATTCTTCCTGAAATTCTGCTGTGCCACAGAGCTGGATTACACAATCCTTGTGCAATACAAGAATTTCAGGTCCTCTGAATGCGAGAGCAATGAAATATAAGAATTTCAGGTACTCTGAAAACGATGCTTGATGGCAGCAAATGGCAAATGTGATCATTTGCCTGTCACCACTGGCTGAGCTCTTCAGGGGTATTTATCCATCTCAGAACCATATGAAATCTGTGATGCCTCAGCAAACATCTGTAAGAGCTGGAATTCTGCACAACTTCTCCCCATTTATATTCGGCAGCGATCACCCAGCATAAGAATATAATACTGTCATATTTTAATATAATATTTAGACAAATAGGACTTATAATCAGATCCTTAAGATCATCTAACAGAGCTCCTACAACTGTATTCCTCTGTTGTATAACAATTTAAACAAAAATAGATCTTACTCAAAGTTGTGAAATCTCTGTATTACTTGTGGATATTGGAAAAATACCTCAAATAACTCACAGAATGCATAGAGTCTATAAAAAGCTTTATTAAATGCTTAAGCACAGTGGATGTTGCCACTTCAAAAAAAGAAAGCAAGCCTGGGTTATTATTTTAATCATTCATAATTCTGTTAAACTATCTGTTTAGGCTTCAATGGAAATTTTAAAATATTTATGCATGCTAAAATATACAGATATAAAAAAATATTCCAAATAAAAATACTTTTGTATGCCAAAGTTATTTGTCTTAGATAAAACTGCAGACGCTGAAGGTTTTTAATTAAGCTAACAAAATTCAGAGCTTTCTGAGGAGTCATAATGCACATCCAAATGTAACAAGTTCTCAAGATTTTGCCAAAAAAATTCCTTTATTTCCATCCTTAGCAATTTAACGAGTTGGGAATTTTGCAATTAAAATTTGAAACTATCCAGTCCTAGATTGCAGCTTTCAAGCTTATAAAAGACTGGGATAGCAAAGGGAATTCATCAAACATGGGTTGATGGGACTGCTGCCTGCATCCCTGCATCTCCTGCTCCACTGGCACACCCACAGCCAGTGGAGATCCCTGGAAATGACCATGGAATATTCCAGCTGGGATCAGCACCAGCTGACCCTCAACCAGCCCCAGAAGAGAGACCCAGCTCTACCAGGGAGCTCCTCCATCCACACCAATTCCTATGGCTTCAATGGGAGTTGACTCAAAAATCAATGGGCATCCACGGGATTTTATATTCACCTTGCAAGTCTTAGAAATTCTTGTGAAACAGAAATAATAGTGGACATCCAACAGATTTTTGAAATGCCTTTTGACATTTTTCCTTAGAAAACTGCATTCACTGCAGTTGTGATAATTAATTAATTTTTTTTTTTAATGCAGATGAGGCCTCAGGCCTCAGCCAGTGCCTTTAAATCAACTTCCATGAAAATCACCTGG
>NC_135273.1:1358434-1363434 GCF_051311805.1 Agelaius phoeniceus | reverse complement strand
ATGCTTTGTGCAGAGCAATCATTGTCATGTTCACATCCAGCAGCAAATGAACTGCAAGCCTGGGAATGGGTCCATGGGTTGGACATCCACCTGCTCTGCTGGGGACACGGTGGCGGTCGCACGCCATGGTCCCCTGCAAGGGATCTGCTGCCTCCTGACAATTTGGGGCATTGCCTCAAAGCCAAAGAAGCTGTCAAAACAGGGGAGTGCAACAAAAACCTTAGGGTGGAAGCAGCCAGCATGAAAAGTTCCAAGGGCCACAAATAAATCATCCTTTGAAACGGTTTTGGTATGCTCTAGATCAGGCTATGCACCCTTTATTTGCTTGGGAAATCACACAAGACACAGAGGAAACAGGAAGGCAGTGGCACAAACACACTGTAAACACAATCCTGCTGCTCAGCTGAGAGCAAACCAACAGAATCTGCAGAGCTTAAAATATGTGTGTAAAGGTGCAATTTTATCTGTAACATAATTTCATTTCGAAGCATACAAATCACAATTTGCCATAATCAAATAAGGCTGCAGTGCTTATATTCTAATTAAAAAATAATCTCTGATATTTAATTTAGAAACCTGGAAGACTGTACCAGCAAAATTATGGCTACAACCTGCACCGACCACTCGATTTACCCATAGACAGCAAATTTTTCAGGTAGCACTTTTAAAATTAGTATTAAACAACAAACGCTGCACCGCTCGATATGTATTAAAACAAGTATTGTACCCAGTTATTAATTTGCACTATTCACTTTTAAATGCAGCAAATACCTCATTAATTTAATTTTAGGTGCCCACCAGTTTATATTGCATTTTACAGTCTAGAAGGCAATTTACTATTAACTGGCAATTACATACAGAATGATTGTTAATTCTGCTCCTAAGTGCTAGCTGCTTGAAAATTGTTATCTCTCTCTAATTTTTGACCTTCTTACAACAGGGGTGAGGTACACTGGGAATACAAAGGACTAGTAGAGAAGAGCCGGACATGTCATTTGTGACTCATTCTTTTAATTCACCGTGCTAATCAACTGAACTGCCACAATCTCCCAAGGTAATTGTATCTTTATAATAGTTGAAAGCAGCGGGCAAAAAGGCATGGATAGATGGGGAAAGGCCTTGCCTTTGCCTGCTGGGAGCTGGCGTGCTCCTGCTTCTGCGCCGGGCTAATGGGGGCTTTGGAGAAAAATCTGGAACTTTCGCATCTCCCTGCCCTGATGGTTTAATGTCTCAACTTGTGTGCTCACAAAGGCTTTGTGCACCACACTACACTCTTGTTTCATTATTCCGCAGCCTTGTTGCCCTATGGTCTACCTCCTGCTGGGAAGGTTAAATGTTAGAGTGCCAAGCCAGGCTGCAAGCATGGTGGGACACTGATGGGAAACAGATGCCCTGGGGACCCGGCCCCTCCCTCCGCCAGGCTACAGCATTTTCATTTTCTGAAATACAGCAAGGCTTGGCTTCCCTCTCAATGGCAGCTGTAATTTCCAAAGACTATCTCAGCTACCCTATCACTCTGGGATAAAGAAAAGCAGAAGTTTCTCGGTCAGGCAGGCTCTGGCTTTCTCTCTTTATTTCCTTATTGCTGGGATATTGGCTTTTGTTGCCCTTCAAAGGTGTTTTAAATATCTATTCCTGTTAAAGTGTTGTTAGTTACATAACTTTATTACAATTTCATTCCAGTGGGAGAAACTCCTGACATTCTCATGATCCTTTTGAACATCTTTACTCAGCAATAAAGACAAAAGACAAACCCAAGAAGGAAAAAATTAATGGCTTGTTCTTCCAGTTCCATAAACATATTAGAAAGAGTTCCACTTCCACATTAGAAAGAACCTCAAAACAGCCAAATTAGCCACATTTGCAAAATCTGCACCCCAGAAATCAGTTAAAAACATTACTCTAAAGCAAGTTAGAATTCCAGGCTCTGCCCTGAGAGCCAGACCATCATCTGGTTCAAATCTGCAGCGCTTCCCTGCATGCCGTGGAACTGCAGCAGCTCCCAACAGCTCAAATATCTGGAACTTGGGCTGAGCCTTTTAATTCATTCATTTAGTATTTTGTTGGACACTTCTTTTAGCTTGTCATACTCTCAGGATCCTCAGCTGCAGCTTTGTATGAACTCTACGTGTATACATATATATATATATGTGTGTGTGTATCTATGTGTCTATGTATATATATATGTATGTATATATATGTATATATGTATATGTGTGTATATATATGTGTATATATATATATAAAATATTGTTCATAAGAGCATTTCTAAGCCCGCAACAGTGACAGCCCCACCTGTGCTCACCACCTTTGCAGCAAAACAGCTCTGCTTTTTGGGATAAATCTGCCTCAAAAGCACCACAGTCACCGCCATCCCATTTGGAAGCTCTGGTGAAACCCAATCCTAAAGATCAATAAATGCAAATAGTCTCTACTTCACCAGCCAGAAGTGAGGAACCCAGGTTTGGATGCCAGCATTTTTGCTCAGGTTTTGATTTCTTTGGGAATTGAGAGAATACAGGAATCTCAGGTGCTACCATCACTTAAAAGTTCATTTCAACAATACAAATCAGGCAGACACAAAAGCATATCCAGGATGCATTAACAGTTGCAAAAGTCCTCCCTTAAAACTACCCAGGAACACACTTTTCCCATTAGATCTAAATTAATAGATAGAAACATTTGCAGTCTAGTGGGAAAATATTCATCAAAATGCACATCATCTGCACATCATCTGCAATCTGCATTATCTACCCAATAAGCAGCGAGGGCTCTCCCCGAATCCCTGCAGTCTGTCGAGTAAACAGTTAAGGCTCTTTGTTTTCAAAAGAGAGATTGATTCATCAGATCAAATTTATTACCTAGAATCCTCGTCCAAAAGTACAGTAAATTAAATCGCTATTTCTCCCTTTTCCCCCCCCGCGCCTCAGTAAAATTCATTGGAAAATGCCAGAAAAACTCTAATACACATTTCAGATAAAAAGCCAGCAATACTTCATCCCAAAATAAGAATTTTCATATTAAAACCACTGCAAAACCACAAAGTTCCGACTTTCTCTTGTGACATTATAAATTAAAATCAAATGTATTTAAAAGAATTGGCATAAATAAATCATTCCCAGGCTTGTGAGTTTGTATCCCGAGTTTTAGGTCTGAGGGAATCTTTAGAGACAGAGTGTGAATAGGGTTGGATAAAGTCATTTGGATCCAACAACAGCTCCTTGAACCGATGCCTAAAACTTCAACTGAACCTTCAGGAAAGTTCAAGAAGTTTGGATAGATGGCCTGAAAAATATTTTGCATCACTGAGCACTTCTTAACTCCTTTTTCTGGCTGGAGGAGAGTAGGAAATACCATTGTTAATCTATTTCTGGCCAACATGAAAACAGGAAGTAACAGACATCTTGTGAGGGAGCTGGATCCCATGGAACATGGGGACATTTTTGAGACCCAAGAGGCTGGATGGGCACCAGAGCTCCTGGGTGCCCATATGAACAGGTCTTTTGAGGTCCAGCTACCACCAGCTACACTTCCTGCAAGACACATCCTGCTTTTAACAGCATTTTTCACTCCTGTGCGTCAGGAGCTGCCATCCCAAGAGGAGAATGGAAACCACACACTCACCAGTGTAGACGAATCGGCCGGGAGCACCTTTGCAGAACTGTTTGGATTTGTAGGACAGAGTTACTTCAACAACTCCTGGAATGTGCCGTGGTGGTGTTTGAACTCTGATGGCGTGGGGTGTTATCAGCTACAAGAATCGTACAGAAAACATACCTTAAATCAAGATGGCACTGATAAGGCCGATGCCAGCCAGTTTACATAATCACAGAAATGACTTTCAATGGCGCTCCTTGTCTCCAAACTCTCCCTCCGTGCTGTCACGTTGGAAGATATGGGTTCTACAAAGGTTTTTTTAGAGAAAGCTCTGTAAACGATCCTTGGTTTTCGTTTGCAGGAAAGGCCACAGGGCATCATTCATATGAAAATTGCCTCCATATGTCTCCTTAAGGCTACTCCTGGTAATTTTAACACTAATTGTCCAATTGTACTGGGAGACCTCCTGCAGCAAGTCTTCCACTAGAGGGCCATGAAGTGCCTCAAGTACATCCCCGGCCGGGCAGTCGATTGTCACACGCGAATTCATGGTTAAAAAGGCACCGTGAAACAAAACCTCATGGTACCTCATGTCAATAGCCTATTGACAGCTTGTTAAAATCATTCATGGAAAAAATGTTACAGTTCAAAGCCCACCAATTTAGATAGCTTACCTCACTCCAGACCAACATAGTTCCAAATACGACTTGTAAGCCATCAAAGAAGTTGTCTCCGATTATGATGACAGTAGCCCCACCAGTAGTCCAGCCTTCACTAGGACTGATGGCCTTTATGCACGGAGTAGCTGCTTGTACAAGACAGAAAATCAAGACCTTAATACCCCTCCTTGCCCGACACGAGGTCTCTTCCCCAATGACAAACCATGCAAAGCACAATAGGAGGAAAGTGCACGATTTCTCCAGGAGGCACACAAAGGGCAACCGTATATCAGCATGTTGATGTATTTAAAGCAAACTATTAAATGTTTTATAAAGCAAAGGCCAAGCAGCAGAACACTGGTGAGCAAGGAAAAACTGGCTTGATATAGCAAATTGTATGTCAGGGCAAATATGGCTATTACAAATGATTAAGCATCGCATGCATGTGGCATGTCGATTTATCTGCTTTGCTGTACAGATCTAAGCAGAGTCAATCAAAAGGTTGTTGAGGGAGATGGAAGAGCAAATGCTCTGAATTTCGATTCCTCATAAGCAGCTAATTGGGTTGGGCTTTTTCATCCGCGAACTTTGCCTTTTGGTTCAAAACTTCATTTTCCTCTGTCACTCCGTAATTACTACTTTTCACTTTTCATCAGGAAAAAATCAAAAGCACTATATTAATACTTTTGTCAAAGGTACACATTTTACATCTAATATTGTTTGTCGACATGAATCCCTGAGCCA
>NC_135273.1:1345934-1353434 GCF_051311805.1 Agelaius phoeniceus | reverse complement strand
TGTGTGTGAGTGATTCAGGGCTGATGGGCTCCAAAAAGATAGGATTTCACAATTCTGGATTTTCAGAGACACTTTCCATTCTCCTCTTCATCTCAGCCTATCTTCTTTTTGCAGTTCAGGCAAGAAGTCAATCACATTGAGTCAGGCTGAAGAAAAACATTTTATGCTGTTTTTCTCATCCAAACCCCCTCCTGCCATAATCTGCACTAAGGCCCAGGCACAGGAAATTGACCTCACAGTAAATTCTTTACGGATTCGGTCATGTTTTTACCATCCACTTAAACTTGCATACATAACCTGAGACTGTACCTCTGGATCAAGGAATATGACAAGCCAAAATTAAATCAAGTCAAATTAAAGAGCAAGAAAAAGCTGCAAGCAAAACAAGACTGAAATAAAAAAAAAAAGAGAAGAAATAAAACAGGAAAAGATGAAAAATTGGTTGTGACGGCAAAACTGTAAGTATTAAATAAAGAAAGAAGTCAGAAGCTGATTCAGAAGCGTCCGTGTTGTAGTTGACAAGGGCTGAGAAATACTAATGGACTTTTTTTAATGGGTGCTTTGATGGATGAGAGAAGAAATGATGTAAAAGTAAATGTAGTGGTGTCTCAACATAAAGTATGGTGAAAATAAAAAAAAAAAAGGGAAATAAAAAAATAATAAAATAAAAAAAAGCATTGCAAATAAAAAAAAAGGACATGTAAATGTGTGCCTACCATTTTCCAGATAAGAAGGGGCCGTACCTTCTGAGGGGTCAAGGCGGCGAGCCCGCCTCCCGTGTTTGGAATTGTTGTGTACAAACATGTTGTCTGAGACAGCCAGCACGTGGCCATCCACATTGACTGTTGTTGATACAACAACCTGGAAGAGAAAACAAAACCCCACATTTCAAAAATCCTGCAGGTTTTCCCCGAATCAGGTGTCGTAAGACAAAACAGCATCCCGTCACTTTTCTGTTTCTGTTTAAACTGAGTGAATGACATCTCTGAATACATCTTTGTTTACGTGGCGACCACTGGTGATTTTTAACTCACAATTGTTTCTCTTCAGAACCTGCTACACTAATTAGAGTTTAATCTCCTATTATGCTAACAAATGAATTCAATTCAGGGAAATATTCTTCTAGCCATTAGTTTCAGAAACACCCCTCTAGCCACTCATTTTAAAAGCTGCTGTTTTGATTGATCTGTTGATATATTGATTAGATAGTTTATCTAATTAAAATTTGTTCACTTGAGACTGTCTTCAAATGAAGGGTTGTGAGGATTCCAAATAAAAAAAGCTTAATAAATCAAGAGCCGTCGTAACTCCCCATTTTTTCTTCAGTAAATGATCTCCAGGTCAGTTTTACAATTACATTTAATGTCTGATAATGAACTTTTTTGCATCTGAAAAGGCCGAGTTGAATATGAATAGTGAAAGTGTTTTCAATCCATGAAAAGTATCCCTTCTCAAGTTCATTTGGATGGTGATTGACCCTGGTATGTCAATGGAATTTCCTCCTTTATTTTTGAGTGAAAGGCTCCTATTCTTGTGTCCAGGTTCAGAGTCCGGCCATAGAAGAGATGATGGATAGGGCCTCCTTTGGCTTCCAGCTGCTTCTCAGTCGAAAATGGCAAAGGAACATATGCAAAAGGCACAACCTTCCCGATGCCAACACCTCCACAATGGAGCCGTGGGACTCCTCCCGGAAGCGCCAGCCCAGGAGGAAACCGCGAGCTGCACGGGGTTTGTGTGGAGCACGGCTTCGTAGGTGCATCACTGCTATCCCAGACTGACATTTGCATCTTATTTAAATACTCCAGCGTGGGCCCTTCGCTGTGGTTCGAGGTTGTCTAAAGGAAGCCACCACTGCAGGTTTTCCTTTGGGGTGAGTAGAGTCCGTAAAGTCACTGCCTAAGTCAGATCTTATCAACACAGCTGGTGAGGGCAGACAAAGGCGGGACAAATCTTAGTGTCCACCTTCCTTTTATCTAAATTTTGGTTATAACAAAGACGATTGCAAGGTTCTCCCACCAGCTTCTAAACCAAAACACTTAACGAACACAAATGGAAGGGCAGCAGAGAGCCTCCTCCGCACAGAGCTGGTCCAAGGCATCAGAAGAAAATTCTTGCCTGCTTCTATGTTTTGGATCACCTCTGATCCTGTTTCTTATTCACAAGCCATAATTAGCTCTCAGCTATCACAGCACCTTTTCTGTGTATCCTGCCTCCTTGGAGACAGCCATCTGCGGTACCCTTTAGAACAGCCCCGGGGCAGTTCTCTGCCAGGCTGCTCTGCTTCCCCAGCTCTCTCCTCCCAGAAGTGGACACCTTCCCTCCTGTCAACATCCACTTTGGAGAGTGCTGAGGTTGCACGCTCAGCTCGGCCGCAGAGCTGCTGCCAGGCCACTGGGCTATCCTCTTTCACTCTTAATGAGATTCCCAGACTTCCAGAAATATTGCAAAACATGCAAGCGTGATTTCCAGCCAGGATTTCTGGGTTTGGTTCCTAGAACACGGTGTATTAAAGAGACAGAGCAAGGTGTATATGAAAATGACAACTATTTTTGTTCTGTCATGTCTATATAGGTCAGCCACCAAGGGAAAATACTGTAGTTCAGCAAAAGAAAGTCGACGTGCTACGCTTTGTTATATCGCCTCACTCCTGCAGTGCACCTCCACAAAGGTGCTGAGGCAGGGAAACCAGGTAAAAATACTGTTCAAGATCTGACATCCTGTTAAGTCCTGTTAAACCTTCTGAGAGGCAGGGAGATTAGCTAAAGAGACCCAGGAAAGTCTTTCTAGTGCCTACTGGCTCCATTGTCGACCACAAGATCACTCGTGACTGATGCTTCATTTAGTCATCAGTGAGACAAAGAGGACATTTCCACTCATTCCAGGTTTGACCTTCTGTTCTGTTCAGATGGATCAATACCACCGATGCCACGTGAAGCTGAGATGCATGAAAAATGGAAGCCTGGCTCGATTGTTTTGAAGGAATTTTTTTTTTTTCCCAGCTACAGATCTTTTCTGTTGGCTGGCTCAAGGGTGCTGACTTCCCCGGTTGGTTGGCTGTGCATGAAAACAGATGTCACATGTTTTGCTATCAAGTTTAACCACAAGTAATTCTTCTCCAAACTGAGAAAGTCCTGAACATCTCAATACTACTTTATTGCTGGAATCAAATATGAATCATTGTGAAATATTTTGGAAAAAAACAAAAAAAAGGCAGTTATTTCCTAACGAGCCTTTCGAATGACCCCAGATACAGAGGAAATCATTTGTCCATCCCGTCAGCTGCCTCTCTGTAATGCTATGATTCACCACAGGATATCTCAAAAGCTGTAAGGAGAAAGTGAAGTATTAAACATTGAAACAAAAATCTGTGGGTTGGGCCACCAGTGCTGGATCTACAAGTTGTGAACCAGAGAAGTGTGAGTTTCAAGCTTCCCTGTGCTCCAAAGCTGTGTCCTTACAGTAAGATCAAACTACTCAGTATACGTAAAACCTCTGCAGGTCTGAGCACACTACAACACAAAGTGATAGTAGGAAGGAATTCAGGGAAATAATTCTTAAGGGAAGATCCGCTTGCTCCAACATTGATCCATTACAGCCCCCTGCAGAACTTCAGAACCAGCACTTAAATTAATGGGAGCAATATGAAATACTGACAGCATTTTTTTAAGCACTGGAACAACACTGACTGGAAGCACTGACTGTGTTTTTTCATAAGTTCAAGATGAAGATGTGATCAAGTCTTGTATACATCATTTATGCATTTAGAGGGATCTGTACCTGGAATCTTCGCATGTCTCGTGGGTTGCCTGCATTCTTCAAACAGTTCTGATTGCACTTGAGGAAAAACTTTAGAAAGAATCTATAAAAATACAAAATTGAAATCTATTAGATTCATCAAAATGTAAATCCAATTTTTTAGAAGTTTAATAAAATCTAATCATAAATAGTTATACCCAAAAGAATACTGGTAGTGAAATATTACTTTCCCATTCGTTAATGAACTTATTTTAAAGCATAAGATCTCTGTCATAAACAGAACATTATTGCCAAGGAAAGGCAAATTTATATTTTTAATTTTTCAACAACTACAAATGTATTGACTCCAGGCCATATCCTTAGCTCGGTGTGGGAAAGTTGATTTCAATGACTCATTGACTTCAAAGGCAATGACTTACACCAGATGAGAATTTGTCTCTATTTTTTTAATACTTTTCATTTTTTCACAACTTATATTAGCAGTAATGACCTCTACGTTGAAAAATTCCAAAGGTAATGATCAATCTTCTGAAAAACACTTGGCTTTGCCTCCGGTTTGGAAACTCGAGCTATTCAAAGGGACTCGATCCAACTCCTGCTGACTCCAGGGAGATCCAGGCAGGATCTGCCCACCGGCAAGGCCCCGGCTCCCTCATTGTTTTTGAAAGGGAAGGAACATGGCAAATTAGGCCCTGTCTTACGACCTCTTCAACCTTTGCCAGCCTTCAGCTGTGAGGAGTCGCTCTACCCAGGGATCGAAATCCAGCTTATTTCTGCTGAGCGGCAACCAGCAATTATTTAGGACTAACCCTTATCATCCAGGCATCTCCCCATAAACCGTTTTTGCAGCCACGCTGCCTCAGGGGAGCACAGCAAGCACTTAGAGGGAAGGGGGAAGCTTGGGAAGATGGAAACTCCTTTGTGCCGCCCTCCTGCACCGCAGGAACGAGCTGCTCTGGGAAGTCTCCACCCTGCAGGTGAAGCAAACCACGGGATCCTCAGGAGGACAATTGCAGCCTGACATCATCTTTTTTGCTTATGCACTCATGTTTGCATCTTTCATAATAAAACTATGTCTTTATTAGGTTTTCTGGCTAATGACTGACCACTAATGACAAGCAAAGCTCAGGATTTTCTCCTCAGCCAGAGTTCCTCAGATGCTCCAGTCCAGCAGCTTGTGCTGCCCAACTTTGCACATGCTGGGCAGCGAGGTCAGCCAGAGCTTCCACGTTCAGAATATGAACAACTTTGATTTATTCTCTCATGTCTGTCTTCATAAGTGACTGGGACTATTCTTGCTGCACACACCTCACAGAAGTTTCCATGTGCCGAGAGCATTCCTGGCCGGAGGCAAGACAGGAACATCTTTCCTCCTTTAGCACCCAACAAGGCCCAGCCATGGCCAGCAGAAAGAACAACAGTGGCTGCACCACATCCTGAGAAGCTTTGAGGGTCATACAGGAGCGTTATGGGAACATCCCCTAATCAAAAACGTTTAATCCCAGCTCTTCCTCCTCCATTAAACCTTGAGCAGCACCCTGATGTTACCCCAGGACACGAATGCTGAAGGAGCAATCTCTCATATCAGAGAGGCAAGCAGGGAAACAACCAGGTTTACTGAAACTGCATAAATAAATCGATGCTGACAGTTCAGCTGAATGCACATTTCTTTAAAACTTCCTATCCCAAAACCTGTAAAGGGGTTTCAGCTGTCGAGCTGAAAAAGATCTGGATCTCTGTGGTGGATGACATGATCCCCTAGCTCAGATGTTCAGGTTTTCTGGATGCTGTTGCAGGGATATTATCAGCAACTCCATGAAACTGCCTCTATGTAAGGCACAAGTTCCCCCTAATTTTATCTGTTATGTTTTTGAGTTTTTTCAGTGGTTTGGATTAGTTTGGGGTTTTTTTTTTTTTGTTTTTTTTTTTGTTTGTTTTTTTTTTTTGTTGTTGTTGTTGTTTTTATTTGAGATACTCATTCTCTTCAGATCATTTGATTATAGGCCAGGTTCCCTGCCCATTGCAGAGGGGTTGGAGCTGGATGATCTTCGAGGTCCCTTCCAAGCCAAACCATTCCACGATTCTATTATTCCAAAGGTAACATCCTTTCTGTCACACCTCTATTTGGTGTTGCACAGTTCCCACCACCCAGACTGTGAGTCTGTGCAAGGCCCAGCTGATGCCCAGGCCCACACAGTACCTCCCAGTTCTGGGGAGCCAGGAGCTGGGACCAGCCTCCAGCTCTAATGCTCCTTAGTGCCACATGAAGAGCAGTATCTTATCTTCTTCTTCTTTTTTTCTTTTTTTTTTTTTTCCCTGATCTCAAATGGGTGTTGTGAGGCTTATTGAGCTAATGTTTGTAAATTGCTCGGAAATTCTCCAATGAATTGTGCACTAGGAATGCTAAGTATTGCTCCTCGTGGATTGTTTTTAGCGTGAAGCGTTCATGATGAATTGTTTCTATACAGAGAGCTCACATCCTGTCAAAGAAAAAGGGCCATTAAGCACCCTTTCACTAAACATCAACTGGAACCGGTATTTGTTCCATTATTTGGTGAAAAGGACCCACTCTTGGTGAAATTAGACATCATCAAGTTTATTAGGATGGCTCTGAGCACCGGGCTAAATATTGATGCTAGGCTGGAGTGAACACAAACAGCACTCTCATTTCAGCTCCACTACATTCCTTGATGCTGAGATATTTTATTTCTCTCTTTACTTTGTGCTTTCAGAGCCCACAGAGCACAGGTGGCATCAGGACAAGCTTTTCAGAGGAAGACAACATAAGCTAAAAACCACATTCCCAGGCAGGGTGTTCCTCCGTGCCAGGAGGAGATGAGTGACTTGGTGGCTGCTCTCAGTGACCACCAAGGACTATGGGCACTGCAAACCCATCCCTGCCACCCCAACCACGAGGTCTCCGTGGCACAGCAAGAAGCCAGGACCTGGAGCAGAGCTCTGCTTGGTCTCATCTCAAACTTTGAGACACGAATGAGAATTCAAGCCTTTCTAGGTTTGGCTCTCCCTGTTATATTTTGTATTACAAGCAGAAATTTTAGCCTTCTTTAATAAGTACAGCCTTGCAAAACAGCCTTCCCAAGCAGGCTAAGCTGCTCCTAAAATACTGATAGGGAGAAAAATGCACTCTTTGCCATGTCCCCTTGCACTGATTTTTTCCCACTGCTAGAATGGGGCCTGCTACCCTCTTAATTAAAATGTATTACCTTCCACAAGACTCCACTATTTTAAGCTAAAATTTACATCTTTTATTAACTCACCTCACCTATACACTTAGCTCTGATGCCTCTCGCCGCCCATCTGCCATCCACATACAGTGAGTCACTTGATATTCCACCCACCAATTTTTCCTAACAACCACTGTGCAATTAAACTCAACACGTTCTGTTGCGAGGTAAATTAGGCACACCTGCGGCCAGCCTGCATTTGAACCGCATCAGAAAAGGACCTAACAAGGTGAGAGCAGTACCACAAAGTTATAGGCCTGTCAAGCAATTAGGTTTTCACTTCTGGGACATCCGCACAGTGCAATTATGCTACACATTACAACCTGGCTAATCTTCTGAACAAATGTCATGTCTCGGAGAAGCGAGGAAAAGCAGTTCATCTGCAAATGTGGCTGCTCTTAAGCCTCCACCTTATGCACATAACAACCTACAGGAGACTTTTTTTTTGTGAAATGAAAGATGGGTTTTTTCCATAGAAGATTTTTTAAACCCTGCAAGT
>NC_135273.1:1315934-1323434 GCF_051311805.1 Agelaius phoeniceus | reverse complement strand
GATGCACTGTATAGAGAAAAGTGCAGTGCTTTTGAAGTATATTTTCATAAATTTAGGGGCTAGAACCATAAGTCCTCTGCAGGCAAAATTCTGCTAAAAAAGCATATAGAAGTATTAGGCATTAGGACTGTTCATTTAGGATCAGTTCTAGAATATTGAAATTGAAATTAACCTACAGTTAAAATATTATATAAAGGGATTATAGAATAGACTTAAGCTCTACCATTTTGCCCCATGCTTGCTTCAGCCTCATTTTTTTTGCAAATAAATGACATGTGTGGAAATAAGAGGGCAAATGGAAATGGATGGACTGCCACTTCCCAATTAAGCAACCAGGAAACTAAATTTTAATCCTGATGTCTGGAAGCAACTGCACCAGCTGCAGAAGGACACAAAGAAATAAGTGTACAAAACCCTGCCTGCAATCTGGGGGCAGGAGGGAAGGAGTAAAAATAGGATTTAAAATCCCTCATGGACCTTGGCCAGGGGATGAGAGAGGCAGGGCCCACTGGGGACATTGCTCTGCAGGGACAACCAGTGTAACCAGTACAGCCTCCCAGGGATTCCCAGTGGCTCTCCCAGTGGTCAGGATGCCGTGACCTCTCCACCGACCCGTGGAGGTCGGTTGGCCAAGGAACCTGGGAGCTTCTGGGACGCCGTCTGGATAAGTGTGTGGCCAAGGATCCACCATCCAGCTCCCTGTGGATGTGGATCCACCATCCAGTTCCCTGTGGATGTGGATCCAGCCATCCACTTCTCTGTGGACATGGGTCTCCCCATCCAGTTCCCCATGGCAGCAGCTCCCTGGGCTGGTGGTTGCCCACAGGCTGATGAGTCAGCACAGCTCCAACCACATCCCTGCATCTCTCCACACTCAGCATAACTTGGCCAACCTCTGTGCCCTGTGCTGCAGAGAGGTCTGATCCTCCACCATCAGCATCCATGGAATTTTTGCCTCTGATATCACATAATGTGGGATCTAAACCCAAGAGCCAATTATTCAAATTTTACACAGATGCAATGAACACCCGAAAACATAAATAGAAGTAACTCCACTGGTATCGACGGATTTGCACATGCTTTTGCAAAAGGTCATTTTAGACCTTAATATTTTATAAGTTTTTACTTTGATGTCATAATTTTGTCGGGGTATTTAAGTATTTTATTGCAGCCCTGGTGAAAAATGCCTTGCGAGTCTTCTGCGAAAAGAATTTATTTCCCATTCGTCTCAGGGAGAACGAAGGTCCGTTTACAGATAACGTGAAACCTGTGTTCTAATAAGAGATACATCTTCAATTATTCATTATTACACTTATTGGTATCTTACACTGCACTTAACAGCAAGGCAGATCTCTGTTCTCTGCTGGAGCTCGGCAGCAGCCGTGGGTAAAACCGGAGCGGTGCCAACACCAGCAAATTCCTGGTGCCATTTTGGCACAACCATTTGGCATTATCCTGTTGCTTTGCCACATCTACCAGTTCCACCGAGCAACAGCAACCTGCCCGTGTGTCCTATAAAAGCAGCAAGGCTGTCCTCAAAAGCTGTGATTTTCCCTTCATGGTGCATATGGTGTTTTCTTGGTTTCAATGATATGGTTTAATTTGAGGCCCGGGGGCTTGGGCAGGGCAAATTAAAGAGCAGACGAAGCGTAAGCTGTAAAAAAGGGTCTCGTTCCTGTCATTTGCCCTCATAAATATGAGTTGGTTTTGCCTTACATCTGGTAGTTACAGCATGGAATAAAAATCAAAAGCGAGTAAAGATCTTCTCCACGTGCATATCTGAATTTAATTTTTAATTGTTATTTCTATAAAGAAAAAACATATTAAACACCTCATGGTAGTGATACATAAAATCATAGAATGGCTTGAGTTGGAAGCGGGCTTTGAAGGTCATCTGGTTCCAACCCCCAAAGTGAGCTTTGTAAGCAGTTCAGGGCCGTCCTGCTCCTCAATAAAATGCATCGGTGTCTGAGCAGCCCAGTGTGAGGTGGTGTCCACAGATCCAGTTGTTCCAGTGGCAGCCTTCAAGCAAGCATCACAGAGTCAGGGTTCATCATTGACTCTGCTGGAACAGTCCCAGCAGCTTGTTCTCCTCCATGAAATCCAGCCAAGGGAAATCTTCATCTGGAATATCTCAGTCAGCTCTGGGCTGTGCTGAGATCCTCGGGAGCACCATGGCCACCAGCATCAGCTGTTGCATTCTCAGCCTTCACCTGGATTGTTGGCCTGGGCTGTTCTCAGCTTGGAGGTTCTGTCTCCTCCCAAGTAACTTCTCCAGGATCCAAGAGTGGATGAGGTGCAACCTCTCGGCCACACAGAGGAGAGCTCCACGTCCTCCCAGCCTGGAGCACCCACCCTGTTGTGGTGCAGGAGCTGCTGGTGGGAGCCCCGTGGAAAAGGCAACGGTGGTGGAAGCAGCTGAGCTCCACATCCATGGGAAAAATGGAAGAGCCGTGCACGTTTTGAGGAGGAACATCTGGGCTACTGTCAGCATCTTACACACATTTACTTAATTGCAATCTTGAATGAAATTGTCCGTCATAAAAGATGCCTCGAGAATTTCGATTTCAGCCGTTCTATCGGCAACGTCTGCTCCCATCGTTTGTCTTAATTTTATTTCACGACCACTAACTGTAGGCACTACTTCAGAAATATTTTGAATTTAGTTTTAATTGTACAGCTTTCAACTCACGCAACATTTCTCTTTGTGTTGAAAGCATCACGGTGATTTATCCTCATTATTGTGTAAATAGGTTTCGGCAGTTCTCAGTAAATAAAACAAAGAGTGACAGGAGGAGAAGGGGGAATTTGCTTTCCTACCAATTAGAGTAGCCTTAGGCAGTACTTTTAAGAGGAGATAAATCCTGCAAATCACTAAAATGATCCTGTCACATGCACCAAATATTAAAATCACACAGCGGCGCACTTCATACAGTTTGCTTTGGTTTAATGAGTTGGGGTGGGCTTCGTCATGAGGTTTGCATCTCGCAGTTGGGGACCCTTGATTGACAGTGAAGATCATGCCCAACTGCAGCTTCCTAACCAGTAGGGCCAGATGGAAAATCACAATTCATGTTTAATATGCAGTTTTTCAGCTAACGAAAATTCCCAAATTGTCTCCTCACCTCCTACCTGAAATTTTTTTTCCCATAATAAATGCAAAATATGCTTCATATTAGCCAAGAGTGTTTTTTTCCCCCTTCCAGCAAGTTATTTTAAAAATCCTGTATAAATGATCCCTATTAAGTGAACAACCTGTTAACTTCTTCAATTATGTAAGTTATTAAAAGATAAGTTTGTGAAACATCTGTTGTCACGCTCAGACACTTTTCAAAGTGAGTAAGTGGCCTGTCAGGGCAAAGAGAGAATCACAGAAGAAAAGAGTTTAAAAGTACTAAAGAACTAAAGAAATGCTTTGTTCTGTGAAATGTGTGCTCCTGTTCCACAGTGGGGAGGTGCTTTATGGCAGAGAACACAACCTGGTAATGTCTGCAAGGGTGTTTTTAGCCACTGGAACAAAACATGATGATATAGCATAATATATGTAATAAACAGATGGTTGATATCATGCTTTTAATGATAAACAAGACATATCAGATGTATTGCATGGTGCCATAGCGGCCCTTATAACTCACAGCCTCGCTGTTAGAGCTCAGAGTGCCCTATTTTCAATTATTATCTCCCCCTCCACCCTTCTCCTGCAGTCAAGTTTTACACTCTGACATTTATACTTAGTATATTGAGCAATGATTGTTACCTTGTTCCAGCATTTTTTGTGCAGTGCTTTATGAGAGTGGAACTAAATGTATGACAGGAACCCCAGTAACCTGAGACCCTGGGTCAGTAATGTATTAAAACAAAACAAGACACACATGGCTTTGGCACAGCAAGAAATCATGCAGGAATGGGGGCTGAGACAGGCTGAGATAAAGAAGGCCCTACCTAACAGCTGCAATTATAGCCTTCGTTATATGAGTCAATCCATTACTGCATATAGGCTTGACAAATTACCATAAATGCCACGCCAGAACAACAGCCAAGTAATTTAGCTTCATCCTGGACACTTTGAAAGTTGGTACATCTAAATATTGCAGCGAGGCCTAATTAATTAATCAGTCTTGTTGGTGGTGTAATTATTATCTTTTTTTTTAAATTTAAAAACTCCCTCCAACTAAACAACTGGCAAATTATGATTTTAGTGGTTGGAGGATAAAATCATTGATCTGTGCTCTCATTCGAAATGGAATTGCACATCAATTTGTAAACGTCCCAAAATAAATACAAGTTTTTCATTGCTCCTTCCAATAACGTATACCTGCAAATTAAAGACTTTACACTAAAGAAATTCTTGTTGTCAACTGCCCACAAGGTAACAAATGCTTGCAGAAGCTCCACGGAGTATTGATTTATAAGTATTAAATGATATGATTCTATTTTATCACTTTCTCATATGTAGAAGAGCTGTCCTGCTCCGTGTCCAGGATGGAGAATGATGATTAACATTACCTCACACATTTATATTCCCTGAAAAATATGGAGCACCATGACTTCCACAGGGCACATCTTCCTAACCTTGCAATTTATTAAGTCAATGTCTCAACAACCTCCTCACAGACACTTTGCCCATCACATTTAAGCATTTCAGCATTAACAGTGCTGCCCTTCCAGGAGGTGAAATCAGCTCTGTGTCACTGGGGGTGAAGCACAGAGAGACTGAAACCAGCCCTGCTGGGCTGGGCATCCTTCTGACCACCCTGCTGGGATTGGGACTGACCCCAACCTCACTGAGATATGGGACAAACCCCAGTGGGATTTGGGACTGACCCCACCTCACTGAGATATGGGACTGACCCCCACCCCATTGGGATTGGGACTGACCCCCACCCCAGTGGGATTTGGGACTGACCCCACCCCACTGAGATACAGGACTGACCCCCACCCCAGTGGGATTTGGGACTGACCCCCACCCCAGTGGGATTTGGGACTGACCCCACCTCACTGAGATATGGGACTGACCCCCACCCCATTGGGATTGGGACTGACCCCCACCCCACTGAGATTTGGGACTGACCCCCACCCCTGTGGGATTTGGGACTGACCCCCACCCTGGGATGGAGCCCTCTGGGCCGGGTCTGCACCCCTGCACCACCAGCTCAGTTTATCCATACATGGCCCTCTGCACTCCATCTGAATATCCTTAAAGTCTTTTCTGGGTTATATTCTGTATTTTCCCCTTTTTCCCCTGTCCCCCCTCCCAGCTGCCCTGCACAAACAGAGGTGTTTGATAGCACAGGCCTGCCCATAGCAGACTCCAGGTGAGCACTCAGCATTCCCACAATTAAAACTCCAGGTGGCTCTTGCACATGGAGCCGGGCAGGGAAGGATTCTGCCACGCTGAAAAACTGGCTGTGACACGTCCAGGGTGACACCGAAAATATGTGACAGGAATAGACAGAGAAATGCTGTTTGAGACTCATCAGCAGGACCCAACTGGAGGGCTGACTCCTTCCTTCCTCCTCCCTCAGACAGCAAATATTCCCTAACTTGAGCAGTACATGAACAGAAGGAGGTGCAGGTGAGTCTTCTTCACTCAACAATCCCAATGAACAATCCCTTGGAAAGCTCCTGGACACCAGGAATCATCACCCAGATAAAGACTTCTCAGATCTTGTGTCCGTAAAGGGGATAAAATTCAGGTTACAACAGACAACATCAAGGCTGGAACAGTCTGTGTTTAACTTCCCACCTCATGTTCCTTACCATATTTCACAGAGACACAGATTATTCTGAGCTGGAAGGGACCCACAAGGATCATCGAGCCCAGCTCTTAAGCAAATGGCCCATACAGAGATTGAACTCACAACCTCTCCAGGTGATTTCCCCCTCTCAGCATCGGGAGATGGGGATGGTGTTGGCTGCAAGCACCCAGCCTCCCCTCTGGGGCACGGAGGGAAGCAGAGATGCCCACGCCAGGGCCCTGAGGATGTCCAGCCCTGCTGTACCTGGGGGCTGGGAGGCTCCAGCCCTCTGCCAGCTCTGAGCCAGGGAACTTTGGTGCTCTGAGCTCAGCACTTCTCACATGACAACTTAGTCTAATTGAGTGGGACAAATTATCTTACAATGGACTCTGAGCAACAGCAGCAGGACTAAATCTATACTCCAGCTAACTCTGAACACATAATTTAGCCATAAGAGACTCGCAGCGTCAGGGCTTTCCACAACTCTCTGCTAAAAGCCAAAGAAAATTAAATATCAAGAAATTGTGATTTCGGTTCCAGCAAGCAGCACGATGTGTCCCTAATACGTGAGCTCTGAGTTAGAAAACCAGTTTTGATCCTTCTCTGCCTGTTGTGCTTCTCTCTCTCATTGCCTGTGACTCCTTGCTCTGTGATTCCATGCCCCACGCTGCTGGTGGTGGGAGAGCAGGGCAGGAGGGAGATTGCCTGGCTCCCAGCAGGACAGCTCTGAAGAGAAGGCACTGCCCTGCCCTCCAGCCCTCCAGCCAGTACCTGCAGTCAGGAACAGCCACCAGGAAAAAAAAAAAAAAAAAGAAAAAATCCCATTCTAGCATTTAAATTCATTATTGGCTTTTCTCCCGCCATGAATTGCCCAGAGTATAAAACATCCACTTTTGTTATTTGATGCTAATCCTGTTGGTAGAGCTCCAGGTCCAGAGGATATTTAGCCTGACTGATTTAGTCCTCTCCACCTTTGACTATCCCTATCCTTTGTAAGAACAGAATCTTTTTGATGTCAAAGTTAAGAAATTTAAATGAATTGAAAACACCAGGACTGACTTTGCTGACTCATAATCTTTAATAAAATGAAGTGCTGGGTACTGATAAAAGGAGATACTGGAGGACTGCTGGACAGCTATCATTTGCCATCCACTAGGGCACTTTACTGCAGGTTTTCTGGTATTTTGGGGCTGTTTCTGTAAACTTCTAGGCAACACAAGTGATACTAATCTGTGAGAACTCTTTAGCAGAAGCCAACTCTGAGCACGTGAAAGAAATTGGTGTTAGTCCATCCATCCACAGAGATACCTGGAGTTTTTGCATGTCCAGCTCCTTATACCCTGACCACAGACATAACAGCAGGTCAAATAAATGAGAAAATAATTGAATTATTATTGTGTGTGCTGCTCACACCATCACTGGGAGTCATTAAAGAAAACCAGAGTGCATCCAGTGCCTCAAAGCAAAGCTCCACTGGGGAAGCTCTGCTTCAAGAGGAGTTGCTCACTGTAACATTGGCATAAATTCCTTATTTGTATTTCTTGAAATACATTGAAAACACCAGCATCAACACAAATCTTGTTCTCTCAGAGTCCAGCACTGACCACCACAGAAATGCTTGCACTGAAGTTGGCTGGCCAAGCTGAGCCCACCAAACCACCCACCTAGCTCATTTTATCCGTGTTTTTGGAATGGGTTGTTCCTGTCTTGTTTCAGACTGCATGTTAATCCAGGGCACAAATCGATCTGAGATCCCAGAGCT
>NC_135273.1:1290934-1305934 GCF_051311805.1 Agelaius phoeniceus | reverse complement strand
AGGGGAAAAAAAAGGGTAATTGAAGTCAGAAATGGGGCTTTTTTTTTCCTCTCCGCCTTATGAAAGACAGTAAAACTAGTGTAAAATCAGTGTAACTTAATTGACTTTCCAATGCTAATTTATGCTAATGGGGGTTCTGGTCCATAGTTTTCACCTGGGAACTCAATAGCAATGAGTGATGGCTCCAATTAGTCATTATAATTGTGAGTTGCTAAAGCTAATATTAGTAGAGCTGCATGACATTCGGGGTTTCTCCCCAAACTTTCCCAATAATAAGCCCCGTTCCACACAGCTGCATCAGGTTCAGCTGCAAATGGGTCCCAGTTGGGGTTTTTGGGGTCATCTCTGAGCAGATGCAGAAGGGTTTCCTCCACCAAAAGCCTCTGCTGGGTGCCCACAGGTCCCACAGCTGGAATATTTGATGGTTGATCCCCCCGTGAGGCAGCTCTAATATCCAATAGATATCAAAAAGCTGGATGTTTTACTTGAGGAGATGCATGCTGGATAACTAATCCAAGTTCTTTAATCTGTACTTTGGCTTTGACGTTGTGGGTTGGGCACGAGGAGCAGTTTTGTCTGTCAGACACCATCAGTTCCTCTCAAGACTTTCCAGGCAGGCCCCTGACCTCTCTGGGGGAATTGCAGTGCCTCTGATTTCCCAGAACAGCTTCAAACTTGTGTTTGGACATTCCAATTTGTGTTTAGACAGCGCTCTCAGGCACAGGGTGGGATTGTTGGGGTGTCCTGAGCAGCCCCACGAGTTGGAACTCCATGATCCTGACGGGTCCCTTCCAACACAGCACATTCCATGGTCCTAAATACATTGAATTAATTCAAATACTTCTATTCAGATGAGTGCAAATAAACTGTCTTTACGGTATTTTCCTCTCTTGCTCAGCTGGATATGAAATTTCCCATCAACAACCCAGAAACGTGCACGTTCCATGGGCGAAAATTTCGGTGATGAAAAGTTTCAAACCCAAACCACTCAAACATCTCCACGAGGCCGAGGCCGGGTTTAAGGGATGAGGAAATTCAGCAGATGGGTGGGGAACAGGTGGGAATGTTGGCACCTAATCCCGGGCAGGATTTCTGGGGCAGATAAATGGCTCTGGGTATCTCGGTGGAGAAGCTGATAATGGTTTGATGACAGCCATGAGATACAATTTGCAATTTTAGCTTCTCCAGCTCCCTTTCCATGGGGAGGGGTGGGGTCCCTGCCGCCCCCCTGCTCTGATTTGGGCCGGGTGCTCTCCCAGGTGGGCATGGCTGGGCTGCACCAGGAGGTTTCCATGGGCTTTTCACACCAGCCTTCAAAAGATGCCCAAAATAATCACTCAAACCCAGTGTTTTTATTAAACAGAATTAAAACTTGGCCCGTCTTTAAAGGAGGGGTTTTTAGAAAGGTGCTTTATTCTCGCTTGTTTGCGCTTCGAAGTGAGTTCCCTGTTTCTAGGAAATGTGGTTTCCTTTCACAAAAACAGATGGGAAATGTATGGAATGTGTGCACTACCTGCAGGCATTTTTCATTTTGCTTAGAGCTCAGGGTTGCCACCATTCACCAACAGCACAGGAACCACTGGTCCTGGAAGAGGGCTCTGCACCACAGTGGGCAAAACAAACGGATTCATTTTGTCCTCAGTGCAAGGCCGTGAATTTATTTCACATTCCTACAAATGATCAGAGTCCTCCAGCCATCAGCTCCACAGACAGCACCAGGCTGTGGTTCCAGGACATGCTTTAGCCTCATCCTCTACTGCAAAGGACATCAGAACATCTCCCCCTCTAAGTTACAGGGGTTTTCCTTCGTTGAAATAAAAATAAAAATCAAAAGCTGAAACTGGAATGTAGAATCTCAATTAATTAACCATGCCTTTAGACATGGGAGGTGATAATTGCTGTAGAACAGATCTGCAGAGAATCCCAGAATGGTTTGGGTGGGAGGGACCCCAAACCCACCCAGTGCCAGCCCAGCCATGGCAGGGACACCTCCCACTGTCCCAGGTGCTCCCAGCCCCAGTGTCCAGCCTGGCCTTGGGCACTGCCAGGGATCCAGGGGCAGCCCCAGCTGCTCTGGGCACCTGTGCCAGGCCTGCCCACCCTGCCAGGGAACAATTCCCAATTCCCAATCTCCCATCCAGCCCTGCCCTCTGGCACTGGCAGCCATTCCCTGGGTCCTGTCCCTCCATCCTTGTCCCCAGTCCCTCTGCAGCTCTCCTGGAGCCCCTTCAGGCCTTGCCAGGGGCTCTGAGCTCTCCCTGGGTCCTTCTCCTCTCCAGGTGAGCCCCCCCAGGTATCCCAGCCTTTTTCCATAATCTGCTTATTTAAGTTGCAAAATAAGGACTGTGATGAGTTTCTTATATAGAAGTTCATATCCCACGGGCTACAGCAAAGTGTAGTCTGAACACTTACTACAGGCTGATTAAATACAAAAATAATAATAAAAAATGCAAAAAATAAATATCAGGAACAATGATATTAATAATTCCCATGGATCTGCTCTTTTTCCAGGGGCAGAAGGATCCAGCACAGAGCACACAAGCCTGTGTTATACAAATAACTTATTTCCAGGTTATTTTGTGTCTGCACTTTGGTGCAGCAATGAAAGAGGAGCAGATTCCCTTCTCAGAGAGCTGTTCTGGAAAGAGTTGTGCTGGCTTCAGGAGGAGAAATCCGTGGTGGGGGATGGATGCTGAGGGCTCTCTGTGTTAAGGGGCACTCTGAAATTACCCAAGGCTTTCTCCAGGCTTGTTCCATTCTGTCAGAAGTGTTTACGTTCCCTGAGAGCCCTCAGTCAGCTGTGGAAAATGCAGCGAGGAAATTCCTCGAGAAAGGACAAGAAAGACTGACAAAATCAGGAGGAACAATGCTCTGGCATCTGCCACCAACCACTTGATGTGGAGAGGAACAAGAATGTTCCCTGTCCTGGCACTCTGGGGCTGCAGGAGCTCTGCAGGACAGGAGGAACAGCCAAGTGCTAAAGGTTCTTCCTTTTTACAGAGGGCAATTTTGTGTTGCTAGAAATAAAGATTTAATTTTTGTCCTCAAGGACTTTTTCCCTGGAAAGCTTTAACAATAAGGAAAGAGAAGGTTCTATTCTTAGCTTATTTTGGCAACTAATCCAATTAGCAGCGGTAGTTGATTGGAGAGCCAACCAACTGAAATGAACTCGCCCATAAATCTTATCTTTTAATAACTTCAGCAACTTCCTCGCATTTATTTTTTTTTTCCTCTGTCTATCTCAGAATTCATGGTTTCCTGGTGAGCTCCCAGGGCTGGAGACCCTCTGAGCTCTCTTTGGTTCTGCTGGCCCCGTGTGCCATTGGTGCCACCTGCTTGGAGCAGGGCCCTGAGCAGAGGGGCAGGGGAGATGGCCCAGGAGCTTTTGGGTGGGAACCACTCCAATTCACATTTCTTGCTCTCTTTCTGTGCACTTTTTGGTCTTTTCACTGGTTATAACTTTGCTGCCTCTCCCCTCTGCTTCTCCTCACGTCCCCTCTGCTTTTTTTTTTGTTGTCCTTATCCCAAATCCAGGCTCGATTTCTCTCCATCTTCTTTTCCAACTTCATGAAAAGAACTATTTTGCAGCATTGATCCTTCCTTAAAGGATGTCTGGCAGCCCTTGTGCTGTCTTTCCTGTTCCTCCTGAGCACTCAGAGTAAAGAACAAGGTGCCAGAGCACCTTCAGTGTACCCTAAAGGAGGGAGGAACTCATTAATTAGCTGGGAGAGTTTCCCTGGGAGTCAGAGCAGAGGAATGTGTTCCCACTGGGCTCTCCCACTCCTGTTTCAGACAGGATATGAGGTTCCCCAGCCTTATCACTCCCCTGCCATGAACAAAGAAATACCTGGTAAAATTTAGGGATCTCTTCTTTATTAGGAGCCCACAGCTAACTTTGATAATGTCTCTGCAGTGCATTTAAATATTTCAAGCTCTGGGTATCCCCTGGGCACAGGAAAATAATTTCTAGGGCTTTCTTAAGGATGCAGAAAGTTTCATGAAGTGCCTTATTTTACACACTCTTGTAGATTTTGTGATTACGGAGCTGAACTTTTCTTTACCAGCTTGTTCCTCATAGAAATGAAATTAATGATTAATTACAGATTCTTTGTAATCACCCCTCTCAAAACTCATTGATAATGCAAAAAAATTGTGAAAAGGATAAGTCAGGAGCTGGAGAGAAAAAGGCTACAGGAATCAGCATCTCTGCATGCCACCTTCCCTGCCCCTCTGGGCAGCCCTGCTCACCCCAGCACTGCACAGGGGATAATTCAGGGTGATTCACTCACACAATTCATGCAGGGCTCGTTGCCCAGGGCCTGCCTTTACCCCACACTAGGATTTGTGCATTTTGCCACAACTGAAGTCAAGGACAGCTGGGGTTAGGACAGAGGAAAAGCCCATTTGTGTAGCTAATGTGTGTACCCTGCACAAAATCACATTGTCTGTAATGTCCATGTGTCCTGCACAGGCTCTGAAAACCTGACCCTCAACTTCTCCTGTGCTGCAGCTACAGAGAGACTTCCCTGCTGGATTCCCCCTTCCCCAGTGGCTCCATTTCCCATTTCCAGAGCTGGGATATTCCTGTGACCAGGACACTGCTGCACACCCACAGAGGTGAGGAGCTCTCTGAGATGGCTCAGGCAGAAGTTCTGGGTGGATTTTTTTGAGGCAAGGCTTGAATAACACTCAATAACTAAAGCATGAGGACCACACACTGAACAATGAGGGGGAAATGCAGGGCAGAGCTGAATGAGGTGGGGATTGTGTGTGGGGAAAATCCTGTTTCTGATTATGGAACACAACCCCAGATCCTCATGGATATGCACAGGGAGCCCAACCAAAGCTTGCAGGGGTTACCCTGTTTTACAGCACCTTTAATTTTAAGTGCTTGTCTCTGCCACCTTAAGGGTGTTCTCTGCCTCTAATTGTTTGTGTGCTAAAGAGAAGCAGCCGAGAGGAACTAGGCCCATTAGCAAATGAGGAAAGGAAAAAGATTAATGACAATTCAGAAATAACTAGAACTGATTTGACACTGGGGATCTGCCCCAGTTACAGCCTTCAGGGCCAGTCACCAGCACTCCACCAGCAGCACAAATCCAGAAAGCAAAGCAGGAGCTCTGCTGCCACTGGTGTGAGCTCTGTAGAAATCAAATAATTTATTGTTTCATTTCTATGTGTGTCTTTTTCAGCCAAATTTTGTGGTTTGGGTTTGAGGTAGGGTTTATCAGTGCTCCTTAGTGCCTGAAATTCTCTCTGGGGTCACAACAACCCTTCAAAATGAGGAAGTTTTACTTTTTTGTAGGAGTTAGTAAAAAAATGTAGGTACAAAGGGCTATTAAAAGGTAATGTATAGTGCATGGCCAGTGTGGACATGAATGCCATATGCATTATTTAGTAAATTGGACGTGCAGCCAATGGCTGGTTTGGAAATAATGAAGTGTGGTGATGGTAGGAAAATTAGCAAAAGGTGAAAAAGTTGATTCTTGCTGATGGATGCAAACCGCAAAGCAGGTGTTGGGTTGGTTCAGTGACAAATGAGGGGGGTCTGCAAGAAATATCTGAAGGAAGCCAAAGCAGCAGAGGCTTCATGGTGAGGTGAGTGTGTGTTACAGCAGAGGGAGAGAAAACGAGGGGAAAATACAGAAAAATATACAGGAAAATCATAAACTCACTGAATCATTGAGGTTGGAAAGGACCAACAAGCCCAAATACAAACCTGACACTGCCAAGGCCACAGCTAACCCACATCCCCAGATGCCACATCCACAGAGCTGTGCAAATCCCTACAATGCCCTGGGTGGCACTGGCCAGGCTGGGAGCAGCCCCAGAGGAGAGGAGCTCCTAAAACCCCTAAAACCCCTCAAACCCCTCAAACAGGCCCAGGGGGCACGGGGCTGTGGCTGGGTGTGTGCCAGGGCTGGGTGGCAAGAGGCAGCACCTGGGGCAGTGGAGGATGTCCCAGCTGTGGAAGCTGTCCCAGCTGTGGAGGATGTCCCAGCTGTGGAAGGTGTCCCAGCTGTGGAGGATGTCCCAGTTGTGGAGAGTGTCCCAGCTGTGGAAGGTGTCCCAGCTGTGGAGGGTGTCCCAGCTGTGGAGGATGTCCCAGCTGTGGAAGGTGTCCCAGCTGTGGAAGATGTCCCAGCTGTGGAGGATGTCCCAGCTGTGGAAGGTGTCCCAGCTGTGGAAGATGTCCCAGCTGTGGAAGGTGTCCCAGCTGTGGAAGGTGTCCCAGCTGTGGAGAATGTCCCAGCTGTGGAAGGTGTCCCAGCTGTGGAAGATGTCCCAGCTGTGGTTGGACCAGCATGGTCTGCAAGGTCCCTCCAACCCAAACCACTCCAGGGCTCTCTGATTGTGTGAAAATGTTGGTGTAAATGCTGGGATCCATTAAGGTTGGTGTAAATGCTGGGATCCATTTGCAGGATTGTGGGACAGCAGCTGTGTCCATCAGCAGTGATGGATTTTTGGGAAGATCAGAAAGGTTGGTAAGGATAAGGGTTTTATGGTCTGAGCTCTGAAAAGAGCTCCCAGTGAAGGCAGACCCTGACCAAAAATGTCAAAAAATACAATTAAGATGGAGAGCTAATGAGCAGCACCAGCAGTTCATGGAGGTGGCAGAGGAGAAGGAGCACAGAAGACAGGAGGGAGTGGGCAGAAAGCATAGCAGGCTCCAGGTATCCTGGATTTTTTGGGAACAAGGCTGATCAGAGCAGCTGTGGCTGCCCCTGGATCCCTGGCAGTGCCCGAGGCCAGGCTGGACACTGGGGCTGGGAGCACCTGGGACAGTGGGAGCACCTGGGACAGTGGGAGGTGTCCCTGCCATGGCTGGGGTGGCACTGGGGGGGATTTAAGGTCCCATCCCACCCAAACCATTTTGGGATGTTGAGATTCCCCTCCCTTGCAGCAGCTCTCAAGACCTCCCCTTCCTGCAGGTCCATGGAACCCCAACCCTCCCAGTTCCTGTTTTCCCATGTGCCAGAGGCAGAGCCACACTCCAGGGCAGGCATCCCCAGCCTCTGCTTCCAGACCAAATTATTCCTTCTCACACCATGGGGATAATGAGGAGGCCCCTCCTGTGCCCTGGCTGGTTTCCCTTGATCTGCATCGTGCTGGAACCTGCTGACAGGCAGAGGGGAAGGCAAGGCAAACACTCAGGAGGGATAAATGTGGTGAGCAAACTGGGGAGGCTGTGGGAACATTTGTATTCCACACCAGGGGCAGGGCAGAGCCTCGGTGGCTCCTGTGGTCAGAGCAGGAGGGGAGCTGAGGTTCCTGCTGCCTTCTGAGCAGCAGAGGAAAACGGGGGGAAGGATGGGGAGGGAGGATGCTGCAAGCCTGACACCCGAGATGAGAACTCCTCCCTTTACTGGAAGGAAAGGAAATAAAGCTGGGATGAAGGATTTGTCTGTGGCCTGAAGGTGATACACTCAAAGGCAGCTCTGGCATGGTGACACAAGTGACAGAGCCCAGGGCTGGCAGCACTGGCCTCACCCCAAACTTTGGAAGCTGATGTTGGCTTTTGCTCACATTTGGATCACTTCAGGAAGAGAGATCCCAAAGAGACCCCGAGGTGGGTCTGAAAGGAAAACAGGGCAGGGGCAGAGCTGGGACTCACCTAAGGCTGGGAGCTGAGGCTCTCGGGGGGAGGAAGGACACACACAGAGGGGAGGAAAGGGGGCCAAACCCAGGCAGAACTGGGTGAACAGCAAGGGAGAAAAGGACAAGAGTCAGCACAGCACAGGAGGTAAAATTGCCAGGCCTAAGGAAAGAAAACAATCCTTAGGAGAGCCTATGGCTGACCAGGTGAGAATGAAGAAATATCGGGTGAGCGAGGTGGTGGAAAGTCAAAAACCTGCTACAGTGTTAACAGTGGAACAAAGATAACAAACCCAGAGTTGAGGAAGTGAATGGATGGAAAAATACTGAATCAGAGGAATTCTGGGCAGAAGAAGAACTGGAGAATGAGGGGGTCTGGACAGAGCCAAGGTCAGGGGGGTCACACATGGAGCAGAGCTGCTGGGCTGGCAGGTGCTTCGTAAGAGCTTTTTTAAAAGTGCATTCAAAAATAAGAAATTATGAGAAGAAAAGAGAGAACACAGTTGGACAAAATGAAGGGAAGAAACAGCAGGAAGCAGAAAAAACCCAGTGTAAGGAATAAATAAACAGAGAAGCCTGGGCTCCAGCCCTGCTGAGGGAAGAGCCTGGGCAGACATCAGGGAGCACTATTTTCCTGTCCAAAACTCCTGCACTTACCATACCATTAGAAATGTAATTTCTTAGCCTGGATGTAACTCTGTAATGCAGCAAAATATGATTTGAGGGCTGGATTGAATATTGAGATTTCTAATTGCAGCATAGTTAGACTGAGAATTACAGCCAGCAGGATATTTCCATCCATGTCTTCCTTCAGGAAACCCCACACAGGGGATTCACTGCCCTTTTTAGGGTTTCACTGCCCTTTTTGGGGTTTCCAGAGACTCCCACCCTGTTGCCTTTGGCACGGAGCCCCAGCAGGGTCCCCTCCTGCCCATCCCAGCAGGGTGGGGACACCTCAGGAGCTGCTGCAGACCTGACAGTGCCACTAAAGGATCCATCAAACTCTTTTTAAGACTAAAAAGGGCTTTCACAGCGCTTATTTTTCACCTGTCACACACCATTAAAGAGGTGAAGGTTCCTACACCAGGTAGCAACAAAATCATGGGACGTAAAAAACATGAACTTGCAGAAAGAGAAACAATCCTAAATGTATAAAGATAACTGTAAATAACTAAAGATAAATTAACCGTCGCCATTCTATTTAGAGTCTATTTATTCTATTTAGAGTCATTCTATGACTCTAAATAATTGTCACTCAGCAAAACTGTGTGTCAAATACCATGGTTTGAATGTTATATTGTTCCCCTTGCTTAGATTTATTTATTTGTTGATTTAATATACGAAACTTGGAAAAATAGAACCCCTCCTCCTGGGAAGGCTGCCCTGAGTGGCCCTGATTTCCATGCATGCCACCCTGATGACCTCACTGCTCCCTGCAGCTGAGATTCGAGAGGGGTAACTAAAAGCAGAAGCTTCTCAGGGGTTCTGGCACCACTTCCCCAGCCCCAGCCCCAAAACCCTGCCAGTCTGGAGAGCAATTAGAAAGATCTCACACCTTGCAGCCCTCACCCACCTCCAGCCAAGCCAACAGCCCAGCACACTTAGGCTGCCCTTTTTTTTTCCAATTTCAGCATGTTCAGTGTACCAATAATGCTCTGATGCATTTCACTCTTGACTGCATACAGTGAGATTGCTAATCAGGATTACTTGATTCAGTCAACACTGATTTCAATAAAAAGACAAAAAAAAATTATCATAAATATAGAGAAAGTGCTGGCGGCAGTGACAGGTGATTAAAATCTCATTCACTTGGAATCAGCCTGATTCATGGTAGTGGAATAGAGGAAGTCTTCATATCAGCAGCAGATGATTATTATCTCACTCACTCCAAGTCACTTCTGATTGCACATGCACACACAAACTGGCACAAAGTAGATTCATGAACAACAAATCATCATGCAGGGGTCTGACCTCCTTAAAATGAGGCTTTGTGTAATAATTCTTCAGAAACAAGCAGATATAGGGGGGATAATGCTAATTTACAGAGTAGGCATAACAAGCAAGCTCACATTAAACACCCAGTATGGAGAGGAAGCAAGGAGATGCCAATAAATTCTCAGTATTGAGCTGAAATACCGAAGATTAATTGATTTAAAGCGCTGGTTTCATCTGTTTGAACACGATTCCAAACATGAAAATGAAGTATTCAAAGAACTGCTTCAAACCAACAGTGAAAGATTCAAACAGCAGGATTCCCCAATGTTTTAATCTGAGAAGCAAAACTTCCCTGGAATATGATTTTCCTCAGTTGTGAGCAAGTCCCTGGCTGTACTTTGAAAGCACAGATGAATTCAGGGCATTGGTGGATTTTTATCTCTTGAGGTTTAGGTTGGATATTGGAAAAAGTTCTTCCCCCAGAGGCTGAACCTATTCCTCAAGGAGCAGCACCTGCCCCTTACATAGGGCACTGATAATTCTTTAATTGGAGACCAAACATGCTAATGGCAGGGCTCTTTTCTTCAAACAACACAAACTGTGAGTGTTCTCACACCAAGGAGCTCCTGTCATGCAGCAGGAAGTGACAGATTCAAAATATGTCCAATTTCCTGAGTAAAACAATGTATTGTCCTGTCACCATTAGCCAAGAACACTTTTAGATAAGTATATATTATCTGCTTATGCTTAAACCCATTAAAATCTCAACAAACAGTGAATTAATTACAATTTCTTAGTGCACTCTCCCTGGCTGTATAGAACACAAAGTGTGCCCTCAGACCTCCACCACAACAGCAAGTTCTGGGCAGAAAAAGCTTATGCAGAAGGAAGTTAAACAATTTCAGGTTTCCCTGCTGTTTGAGGGAGGTTTTTGTGGATTGACAGCGCAGTCAGAGGCAGTAGCAGTGGCAGTGTCAAAGTGCAAGTCAATAGCTTGGCTAGATGCTGTCTGACAGAAAGGAGGAGCAGCAGTGGAGAGCCAGGGGAGCATCCCTGGGAGCCAGGGCCAGCTGGGGCAGTGGGCAGTGGGCAAGGCCAGGTGTGATCAGCAGGGCCATGGCTCCTAAAACCACCCTGCTGCAGGGGGCAGGAGGGAGAGCTTGGGTGGCCAGCAGTGAAATCCCCCTGAGCACCTGGGCTGGGCCAGGCTGAGCTGGCCAGGGGAGGAAGTGGCCCAGGAGCCCCAGCACTGGGCAGAGATAATGCTCAATTCCCTGCAGTGTCTGCATCTGATAACCCAATTATCCCCAGCCTATTTTTTCAAAGTCTCTTTGAACCTGTGACCCACTACAAACAAAATGTATTTGTGTTGTTCTTAACTGCTAAACTCTGAAACAACAAAGGGCTTGGGGAAGAGTTGCCAAGTTGTGTATTTCTTCCAGGCCTCCCGCAATTACATTTCCATCAATCCAGTGCATTATTTTTAAACGGGGGTATTTTTTTGATCTGGAAGAAGTTGAATGGCAAGAGTGATTTAAATACACTGTTCAGGATTAAACCCCCTCTGACTAAGCAGAAATAAATGAAGCCAGGAAACACTCTGCTAAAGCATTTAGCATAAGTCAAGAGTGACACTTGTTATGCAGCAAATGTCAGTCCAGCTGCTCCTGTTATTTATTAAACAGCACTTTTATTTTGGGCAAACACATCAACTTGGCTAACTACTTCCTGGTACAATTTATTCCAGTTTTTTATATATATATATATATAAAATAATTTTCTTCTGAAAGGGACACTTTCTGCCAGGAAAGAAGTTAGAAAAAACAGCACTTCTCCAAGATTGCTCTTACAGCAACTACAGACACCAGGACCTGCTCTTACATTTATTAATCTATTTTTCTATCTCCTCCTTTGTCTTTTTGAGTATGAACTGGGTTCTCTATACTTCTGAGCCTCTGTCAGCTGGAGGAATCCACGTCTCAAAGAGTGCAACACATGGAATTTATACCTGCAGGCAATTAAGGCTGGGATAGTTTGGGAGCTCAGATGATGTCATGCCCAGCCAGAAGCATCTTTCCACAACCAGAACCCAGGAGAGCCAAGTAATCTGAAAATTATACCACAGGAATCATAGGTAATCAGGAGGGCTGTTTATCACAACAGGCCAAATTAAGGGAGAGCTCTTTTTGCTGACTGGGAGCTCTCCTGAAACCACAGAAAAACACAATAGAAACCCCAAGGCTGAACCAATGCAGCTGTGGCAGAGAGACCACAATGAGGAGTTGCAATGGTTTGTAAATCAAAATTATTCTGGGGTTTAAATGACACCTAAAGGAGGTATGGGGATGCTGGTGGGGCACAGACACCCCTTGGTGTAAATGAGATTGAAAAATGAATGAATCTCCAGCCCCCCCTGAGGGGCTGCACTTCACTCCACGACCCAGGCACACATGGAATGACCCACACAGACATGTAGCACACAGAATAAAATGTTCTATCACCTTCAGAAGCTGGATCAATTGTTAATTCTGCCATATGTTCAAGCATATTCTGTTACATTAGTGTCTTCGGAAAAGCCCATTGAATAGGAGGGAATGTGTGAAAACATCCATGCTGTGCCAGTAAGTAGTTATTTTACGTTTGTAATTTTAGTTTTACTGACTTTGGGCCTAATCCAGCACGGGGAGTCACAGCTCTGCTTCCCAGAGCACTGGGAGGGTTTTTGGGGTTATGGGGCTGTTTGGTGCAGGGGAATCCAACATTCCCTGTGGGCTGTGCGTGTCCCAGGGGATGGAGGGTGACCAGGAGCCTGCCGGGGTGGGAGGGCTGGTGGGACACACAGCACCCTGGGGGCCTCCCCAGGCTGGCCTAAACACACAGCTCCCCTCAGAGCAGGATTCTGGACACGGCCTGAGCAAGCTTGACCAACCATATCAGAGGAGACCCCAGGTGATGCCTCCAAGGGTTATGCTCATGGCAAATAAAACTCCATTATTGCTCATCCAGGGGTGTGGCTGTGGATGCACACGTGACAACACCAGGCTTGGAAGAGGATAGGTTTTAAGGTCCATTCCAAACCAAAGCTCTCCCTGATTTTCTGACAGCCAGATGCAGGACTGATGGACATGCACAGGGAGGAACCCACACCGTGGGTGCCCACAGGTCCCATCAGCTGGGGACAGTCAGCCTGGCCACCTTGCCAGGGCAGAGCAGCCCAGCACCGCCCACCAGTGCATCCCTTGGGTCTCCTCCAACACCCACAGATACAGCCCCCTTCTCCCAGGAAATGCTCAGGGGCCCACCAGGCTGAAGACTGGATGGGATTTAAGGTCCCTTCCCACACAAATTATTCCATGATTCAATAACCAACACTTGGAGGTGACTGAGGAGAAGATGAAATTCCACAGTGATTCAGGAGCCGTGGGCTGCCCCCGACCATGTGAAGATAAAGTGTTGGACAAGCTGCAGGAGGCTCTCCAAAGACGGTACATGAGGTAATTAATTTTATTTTTGCTGTGGTTTGGGTGCCAGGGAGCTGATCTGCACAGGAAGGACAGCAGGGAAACCCACGGAAGCACAGCTGGCTGAATCATCCTCCAGAGCTCCACAACCAGGAGTGGTGGAAATCACACTTAGATCACTTCCCAGAGAGCAGAAAACTTGCACACACAAAAGCAAAATAGCAGGTAGTGAGATAAAAAGTGATTAAATGTGAGATGCCTTTAATAACTTAACTCTTCCTGAGCCCAGGGCAAGTGCAGTGGTTGATGTGGCCATGTTTGCATCCTCAGCTTTAAATGAGTGAGACAGTGGGAACACCACTGCCTTCACTGTCCTCACAGCCAAATTCATTTCTCCTGTTGTAGAAATCTGGCCTGGCAAGCTGGGCTGCCACAAGTAAATATGACTCTTATGCATAAAAAACGACATCACGCACATCTCAGATTGTCACTGACTGTCACACGAGGCACCTCGGAGCCACAGCTCCAAGGAAAGCTCCCACCCCAGGAGCCAAGGCACAGAAACCTCAAATCTCCCTGGGGCCACAGGGACCCTGCCGCAGTGACTGCTGCAATCAGGGCTTGGTTTGGGAAATCCTAAAGGTGCTAACAATCCTAATGGTGCTAACAAGGTAAAATGTGCATTTCCATCCCATCCTCTGCTTTGCTTGGTTTTTCAGCTGGCTTAGTCCTGCCTCAGCCTGGAGAAGCACGGGGCCAATAGTCCCGTTATCCGTGGAGATTGAGCTGCTCAAGCACAGGAACCGCCGGGATTTTCCTGTGTTTGCCTCGATTTTTTCAGGCTCACTCCTCACATTGGAAGAGTCTTTGGGCTTTCAACGCAAGTGCAACTCTCCCTTATTTAAAGTCATGTTTAATTAGTAGTTATTTATTACCTTTTCCTCCTGCACACTGGAACGGGCCCTGGGTAAATAAGTTGGGCTCTGCGTTAAACCGCGTGGCCTGAACCGCGAGCGGGGATTTGGTAGACTCAGCTTGCTGCTAAAAAAGCAAACTATTCCTTCAACACAAACAAGCCCAGTCAGAAGAACCCAGCCTTGCCAGACTGCTCTTCATTATGGCCACGTCTCCCCCAGCACTCCCAGTTGGAGGGGATTCCAGCAGCTTTCCACAGACAAATAAACAGCAAATACTTATGGGGGACAGCCTTGTAGAACTGATTCCTTAATCAACAGTTAAAGAAGCAAATTGGATTTGCCCTATCACAAAAAAATTAATTCCAGATTGCAGCTATTGTCTTAAGTACAAGAGAGTTGTCTTGTAGGTTTGGCTGGATAATTTCATTTTAAAAGTATCTCTAAAATTTGCCATCCCACGGGGTTTGTGGTTTTCTCCATCATTATATAACTGTAAACTTCTGGATGTTAAAGACTGGATAATTTCTTTCAGATGGCCTGGCCTCCACAATTCTTGGATGCTATGGATGAGAACCAATTAGTTGCCAGGAGTAACCAGCAAGGGCTCGAAACAAGACAAAACGCGAGAAAAGGCGTAACAAGTTTTCAATTGAATAATTTTTTCCTAGTTACTTAACACTTTCCATTCAGCCTTTTAGTTCAATGTCTTGTAATTAGGCTGAGGAATATTTCTTTTCACTTAGTCCAACACCAAAAAGAAATTTACTATTAGCTCAGAGCACTTGACAGAGAAGGGGTGACATGGATTTTCTTGATATTGTCCTTCATTTTTCCTTCCTTAACGCACATTTTAGTATTTTTTTAATTATTGTACATTTTTAAGGTTTGGGCTTTTAAAATTTCTAATTTTTTTATTTTTTGTTTTTCAGTTTTTATATTTTATTAGTAAGAAATTGGGGCTCAGTTCTGCCCCCCTCCTTCCTGAGCAGAGCAGAATTTCACAGAAGCTCCATGAGAGTGGGTCAGGTCCCACTGAAGCAGATCCCTACTCCCATGTGGATATATCCCTGAGGAACCTGGGGTCCCACATG
>NC_135273.1:1280934-1285934 GCF_051311805.1 Agelaius phoeniceus | reverse complement strand
GTTCGCTCCCCGCGCCCCTGGCACGGGTGCCACACCACTGTGGGCTCCGTGGCATTTCGCTGGCTGTGGAACTTTTATTTTGCTCAAAGTATGACAGAATTTTTTTAAATCATTATTACTATTATTTATTAGGGTTTTTAAAAAAATTTGCCTCCAGCCCCGCCACCTGGAGATCTCCAAACCCTGTGGAACAAACACCTTCCCTTTCTCCCGAACAAACACTGTTTACACTCTGGGTATTTTTCGTCTTGGAGAAATAAGGAGAGTTTGTTCAATGGCAAAATAAAGCCTAGAACGGAGCCGGCTATGTTCTGGTAGAGCTGAGCTGATACACCCAGGAACCAGCAAGTTTTCCTCGGCTTAAAACATTAAAGAACCAAAACAGTTAACAGCAAACTCACATCTCGTAAAGCCCAGAGTGCCCCTCAGCCTGTAAAATTCCCCAGCTCCAGCTTTTTTTTTTTTTGCCTTTTTTTTTTTTTCAGTTACATCTTTATTTTAACAGGGCATTAATAATGCCAGTATAAGGCTGTGTTGCAGGGCTTTGACCACAACCGTTTTTGCGAGATTTGCTGTTAAGATAAACAAGCCGGCGGAGCTGCTCGGCTGGCAGCGGGACCCGCGTGAATGGCTCTCATTTTCCCGAGCTCCGCCGGGGCTGCCAAGCGCAGGTTGAGCTCCCGCGTCCCCTTCCCCTCGCCCCGCATGTCAATCACCCCCTGGCATCCCCGGTGACAATTTCCATCCTCCCAGCCTGGAATTTCCACCTCCTCCAGCCCGGCAAAGCACTCCCTCCTCAGCCCTGCGAGTAACCCAACACCGGGGCTGCTCCCACCCCCGGCCCCCCGAAATCTCTCTGCGTTAGCAACGGAGCCTTATTAAGCCCATTTCTACCACTTTGTGCTTCACAGGTTGTTTTTTTTAATTATCTGCTGTCTGAGAGTAATTATTTACTTCCTGGAAGCTCACGTACCAGAACTCCGAGTTTGAAAGATTTTTCCATAACCTAATCCAATTCATCAAAGGCATCCTAACAAAATTACAGGCTCTGGCAGTATCTTTGCTTTTCACCTGATAAGGCTGCAGCAGAAGCCCGGGATGGTTTGTATCAGGGTCCCTCCTGGAGTATAGTTTTTGACAGCTTTGCTTAAATCCCTTCCCCCCCTTTTCCTCTCTCACAAAAGCACGGGATTTTATTATTCCCTCCTCCTAGAGCCGTGCAATGCTTTGGGCTTCAAATAATCAAGTATTAGACAGGGGGGGAAGCGGTGCAGGAGTCTCGCCCAGCACGTTTGGGATTTCCTGGGGAACAATGCTCTGGAAGCTGTCTCCCAGCAGCATCCCAGCATCCCAGGTATTCCCACGATTTCCTGGGCTGCGGTTGTGCTCGGGTTAGGAGCAGGGATTACGAGGGAGCGATGGAAATGCTGTGACTCAGATGACCCGAGGGAAAGAAAGCCAAAGGGAGAAGGAAGCACATCCAAAGTCCTGGTTCTGGGGCGTGGGGGAGCTCGGAGGGGCTGAGTTACAGAGGTGGCTTTGATTTGCCATTTTTTGCCCTGTTTTTCATGTACGTTTGAAGCCCCGGCGCGTGCCGTGTCCTCGTTTGAACAGGTGAGAGGTGTTCATACCTGCACGCCTCAAACCCCAATCCAGCTGCCCCTGTCTGCAAACAGATCCCTTGCAGCTAAACCCATTAATCTACAATAAACCACCTTCTTAAGGAGGAAAAAAAATCAATGTCGGGTTCCTGATGGCAATTTTTTCCAGAACTGGTTACCCAGGAAAGTCGTAATTTTTTAATATACTCTGAACTTGGTAGCGCCAATAGGACGCTGAGAGCAAAAGAGCAGCTGAGCTATTTTAAGGTCTCTTCTTCCAGCAGTTTGGTGCACATCTTAAAGAAAAATAAGAATAAAGAAAAAAAAAAACCACACACCAAACTGCTCTGTTTTCATTGCATTATGCAGATGAAATGACAAGTTGTCATTTAAGAAGTTAATAAACAGTCACCATTTTGCAGGTTATCCAAATGCTACTGAATAGAAAACCTTGGATCCCTAAATGATGTGTAATTAAAATTATTTAAAAAATCCTCCTTGACAGGCCAGGGCTTAGCCAAAATGTAAATGACATTAAAGAAGACAATGAATTTAATTTTATTTAATGTCCCTTTTTGCAGATCCTCATTTACATAGCATTTTTAACAAAAGCGTTGACCTTATAAATGCTGGCATTTGTACAGCTTCTGCAGAGTTGGATTTAATCATGCTTTCGCAAAGCCATAAGGGAAAAAGCTTTAAGTTCTCTGGTTGGATATGGAGTAGGAATAAAAACATTGGGACTGGTCAAATGTTTATCCTCCTTGCTTCTGAAAACAACCTGACAAGAAGATGTAAAGGTCTAGGGAATAACCCATTGCTGTTTGTAAGGCTTGGTAATAATCATACATAATCGTTTGGAAATATAGCTAATAAAAAATATAATGAGTGTTCAGCAAAATCGGCATTAGGCCCAAATTACATGATATTAATACTTGAACAGGTGCAGAAAGGCGCTTTAAATGAGGTAAATGAATAAAATGTCCCAGAGCACAACTGTGTGCACTGACAAAAAGTCAATCACATGAATAATTCAGCGGCCGGGACTGCCAGCAAAGGTCAGCGGCTCTCACCTTTGTGACGGGAAGTGAAAGGAAACGCTGCTGACGAAAAAAACCCCCCTCGCCCTCCAGCCGCCGCCGCCACCCCGCCGAAGGTGTAAACTTGGAGTAGGGAGGAATTAAAGCGCTGCACCGGCGAGCCGGCAGGAAAAATAAATAAATAAATAAATAAATAGATAAATAACTAAATAAATAAATAAATAAAATTATACAAAAAAAAAAAAAAAACAACAAAAAACAACAGCTTGAACAGCCAAGTCGTTTAGGGAAAATAATCTGAAATTACAGCCAGGGAAAGGTTAAGGGGGGTGGCTACCAGCAATGTCAATTATCTCCCAAATCTGAGGTCAGGCAAAAGGTATTTTAAGAGCCTACGGGATTGAAATTTTGTAACAGCTGTTAAATATGACAAAACTTTTTATTCCCCCAAACTAGAGCTATTCCAAACTCCGTATGAAAGAAATGGGATAAGCAGATGTCTGGCTTCCATACAGGAAAGTAGGACACACTTGGAATGATAAGTCTCCTGAACCCTATAGAATAATGCCAGGTTTACTGGGGAGGGGGGCATTTAGTGCCCACGGAGATGCCAGCGAGCAGTAGGGCTGTGATGGTGCCATCTGGAAAGGCTCTGCCCAGCAGGCTCTGCCCGCGCTCCACCAGCGCTCCCGGCCCGGCCGCTGCCGGCACCCAGCGCCCCCGGCCGCACCTCGGGGACACCCCCTTGGAGAAGCCAAGGGTCTGGCTCCCGGCAGGAATTTCCATCCCTCCCCAGTGAAGTATCTGCTGGTGGCACGGAGGAATGGTTCTAGCCCAGAGTGTGGTTTTGGTTTAGCAGTTCCAGCGGCATCCTGTAATCATTTACAGCCCTTGGAATGTATGGGTGAAATAGGAGAGATTTATCTGTTCATAGTTGTGATATGTAGACAATGGGTGTTCCTAATGAGGAACATCTGCTTTTGTGTTTTCCCAGAAAACATTATTCCACTATGAAAATGATACTCCCATCCTTTTCAGCAACACCGCAAAGAAAATATGGGCCTTTTCCTTTCTTTTATTTGCTTTTCTTTGGGTCAATCTAATTTCCCAGGGACACTTTTTCTGTGGCATCTTTTTACTGACTGCGCTGCAATTTACGGTGGGTTTGTTCTTTAACACGTGAGGTACTGTGCTGCAGGAACGGCCCCGAAATGCCAGCAGATACTCAAATGTGTACAGTAATAAAAGCCTCCCTGCTCGGCCGTGCTCCGTGAGAAACATCCAGGCGACGTAAATAAAAATTCCCACTGAATTAAAAGGTCGCCGAGGCTCCTGACACCAAAAACCGCTTCCAAGGCCTCGGCTTTGGCTTTTACATTTCCAGCCCACTGCAGGATTCAAACATAGAGTTACACAAGTTTGTTTAAATTATCAGCACTGCTAATAAATTATTACTCCTGAAGTGCATAATTTTTTTTTTTTCCTTCTGTTTTTTGGGTTTTTTTGATCCCAGTGCATAAACAATTCCGACTGTCACGGAGTCTCCTAGTGTGGGCTGGAAGAAATGGTGGCCATAGATCTCAATTCAGGATTGAATTATTGGTTCATATCCTGAGGACAAATATGCCTTATCTGGTCAAAAGCTGCTAAATGTATCCAAAGGACAAAAGGATCTAGCGAAGCATATTGGATATAATTCTTTTTTTTTTTTTTAAGCCAACTACCCAAGCAGCTCCACTTCCTATGGGAAACTGTAAATTGACCCCCAAATGTGATGGGGAAAGGTTGTTCCGTGATGCTCAAGAGGGAAATGCAAGCCTGAAATCCAACCCTGACAACAAATTTAGGCACCAGACTCCGAGCACATGGGTCGAGCGAACGTAAATATTGGGGATTTCAAATCCACCTCGGTGCTTCCAGAGGGCTGGAACCCCTCCTCCAGAGCTTCCTCCCGGCCACACTTCCCTCCTAGGCTTGCTGCAATTTGCTGGGAGCAAACATCACATCCCAGAGTCCTCCAAAAACCCGGCTGGAGAGGCCACTCCGGCCTCTGCCGAGCTCCAGATTCTCTGCCATGAGAAGTGACAACTCTCTTTAGGAGGCTAAAATCCATGCCAGCCCCATAAAGTCCAAATCTTGAAAATTCCTAATGCAGAAGGTGATTAACATTGCCATAAAATTGTCCTATCTTTAAATTTAGAAGCACAGCAGATTTTTCATCAATAATTAAGATCACTAAAGCATTTATGCTAGGCATAAATGGAGTTTCAATCTTCCTTATTCAAATAAACATGATAAACCCATTAACCAAATGTTTTCTGATTTTTTTTTATCTCTTCTCATGCTGCTGGAATATCAA
>NC_135273.1:1260934-1275934 GCF_051311805.1 Agelaius phoeniceus | reverse complement strand
GAAATCCATAAACTGTCGGTTCAGCGCCATTGACTCTTTGATCAGTTACTGGGCTATTTTTTTTCCTCTCCCGTCAGCGAGGAGAGATTAAAAGCCTTTATTTTCAGCCCTTTTTCTGCCGCAAAGGTACGAGCCGAAATGGACAATAAAAATGCACTTCAAATGCATCCTCTCCGCTCCTTTATTCGGCGCTAACGAAACTTATAGCTGCCTATGTCAGCCTCTTAATTACACCACTACAGCGATTTCCGAAAACATTTAGCTGCTGTATACAAAGGAAATAAACCCACATTGTCAACTCGAGAGCGCTCCGGAGTTTAAAAGGCTGCTCTGTAACCCAGCGAAATAATTATTGAAGGGTACGACGCCTCCGTCTTTGTCAGAGTAATTGTACTTGGCCTGTCAGCTCTGCTTTTCTCCGGGAGGCAATCCCACTCTTTTACTGCTGGAGGCTTTTACGCCCAAGCCGGCTTTGGGCAGCACGAGCAGAAAGTTTCTGCGGGCCGGCAGCGCGGCCGTGCGCGCAGCTTGCGCGGGGCCCACCCTGACCCGGGGGACTCTGCTGCCCGTGCCTCGGGGGCTGCAGAGCTCCCAAAAATAATGGATGTGAGCAGGCTGGCCTCGGCCGGCAGCGCTGCTCCAGCCCGGCATATTGGGGGAATGGTTTTAATTTCCATCGCTGGGATCTGATTTCCAGAACACTGGAAATTATTCCCCATTCTCACCTTCCTCCCTATTCCCCCAAAAGATTTTTAACAAATAGTAATTACAAAAAATAAAAATAAAAATAAAAATAAAGTCGTGAAATGTCTCTCCGGAAAAAAAAATTAAAATAATGAAAAAAGAAATAAAGTTGATTAAATCCCAAGCTCTGTGTCTATAATTGCTGTGGTGCAACGCTGATAACACGTAGTTATCATCGGAAAAGTTGACCAAGACAGGTTAAATAATTTAATAAGGAACTGCTTGTAATTATGTTATTTACAAGGTATGACAGAGGTTTGAGGAAGAAACAGAAGCTGATCTCAGGGAAATGGACGGGTTTGGGTGACCCCTGGAGCATGGAGTTTGAATTATGGAGATGGGGGGCTGAGAGGTGAATATGGACTAGAGGAGAACAAGATGACTTTTCACCTCAGCACATTTAACTTTTAAATCCAAATAAACGTCTCGCCTTACTGGATGGTCGCGGTATAAAAGAAAAAGGACTAATCCCGGCCAGTTTCTGAGTGTGGGGAAAGGGCTGCCCTTTCCTCACCGAGGAAAAATATCGCCAAAAATAAAAAAAATAAAATAAAAAAAAAGTTACAGAGAGGGAAAAGTGCATTTTAAAATAAATCTGGGTAACTCGGTGGGATTTTTTTTTCCCCTTTCCTTTCTCCCTCGCTAAATTAATTATATCAAACATCTGTTCCCATGACGTTGTCCTCCATGCCACACACACCACTGAATGATCTCAACGCTGCCTCGAAAAGCAACAGCACACCGCTTTCTCTTTCCCAAATATCCTCCGGTAACGGGGATCTCAGGCAGCAGCTCCCTGATTTACCCGCTCCGCTCAATTAAAAGTAGCCGCGCTTTGCTCGCCCCCCGCCCTTCCCAGCACGGGCACAGCACAAACTTGGGAAAGCGGAAACTTTCTCACCTGTTTGGTCATGGAGTCTATTAGCCGAACGTACAGGTCCTGCTCTGTCCTGACGCCTGCCGAGGCAAAGCACAGACAAAATTCCGATCAGGATTTCGGGAGCGAACCCCCCCCGGTCCCACAAGGAAAGGATGAGGTCAGGCAATTAACCGCAGCGGGCAGGGATCGGCCCCGCGCCGGCTGCAGGGAAAAATTCAAAATTAAAAAAAACCCCAAAAACAATACTGATAAAAATTAGCCAGGAATGGGCCGTGAGGGAGCTGTGCTGAGCCCGGGGGCCGGGACCGAGCCAGGGCCCTCGGCTGCGGCCCCGGGGAACGCGCGGGACCCCGGGCGCGGGCGCGGAGCGGCCCCCGCGGGTTTTCCGCGCCCGAGGAGCGGCTCCGCCGGGCCGGGGCTCCGCTCTGCGCACTCACCCCATCCCGAGAATCACCAGCAATCCCCAAACTCAAAAAAAAAGTGCCTCAAAAGTGCCGCTGTGGCCGAGCAGCCATCGATCCCCTTTTTTACTTTCCACTTCAAGCCCAACCGGTTAATCATGTGAAGTACCATTGACTTATCGATCCTTTATGTTTTGTTTTCCTTATATGCCAAGGAAAGAGCCGTGTTTACACGCGTGTAATTTTAATCTCGAAATCTTTCTACCCTTTATCCCCCTGCTCCCCCCCAAAAAAGGCCTCGGCAGGAAAAATCAGACTTTTCTGCGGCACACAGACGCTCAAAAATGAGAGAACGACAACTTACCATTGCTATACAGTAACTGAAGTTTATAATGAATCCCATTGTTAGTTTTTTCATTGTTTGGCTCCTGCAAGTAACGATAAATAATTACATTTAGCATGAAAAATATCGCCCTCCTCCTGCTGCCCATTTTTCTCGTCCCTGAAGCGGCTCGGAATTAACAGTTTGCAGAAATTCAGCCCACGGTCACCTTTCTTTTTTTTTTTTTTTTTCTTTTTTTTTTTTTTTTTTTTCTCCTGGTGTGGAGCGCTGATGATGTCATTAGCTCGGTGCAAATATGTCATGTTTTGCCGTTTTTCCCGGTGTTTCAAATAAGTCGGGGGCCGCGGCGCTAAGTTTGTAACCCCGGGGTTTATTCGGAGCGGCCGTGAGACCGGGGGGGAGCCGCACGTGGCGTGGGCGCCGCTGGAGTGCCGGGAGAGCTGCCGTGCTGGGAATGAGCTCCGCTCCACTCAATTACGCTTAAAAAATTGTTAAAAAAACCCCAAAAACCAAAAAAAAATTTGAGAAAACTGGCAGACTTACTTTCTCTTTCTCCACAAAGTCCACAAAAGCTGTTCTCTCAATCTCCACCGGCTGTCCCTGCCTGTCGTACAGAGCTAAGACGAAGTGGAAAAAATTGGATTTTCTGAGATTGGAAGGCGGCTGTTTCTCGAAATGTGCCCGAGCCAGCCCCACGCCGCTGCGGGAGAAAACAAGACAAGGCGTGGGTGAGAGCGGCGGGAAGGGGCGCGCAGGCTCCGCGGCCGCGGGGGGATGCGGGGGGATGCGGGGAGCGCGGAGCGGCGCGGAGCGGGGAGGCTGTAACTGATACGGGGCGGGCGGGGGGGGGGAGTTAAGGGGGGGGGGATTTACGGCCGGGATGAGAAATACAGGAGGAGAAAACCGCCGGGAGAGGATTTGGCAGACGTACCTTTGGGCGGCCGTGTTAGCATCCACTACCCCAGCAGTATGCATCCATGAGCGGACGGGGTTCATCCCACTGCCCAGCGGTTCTTCTTTCATGGTCGTCCCACCTCTTGGTATATTTTCCTGAATCCCAAACATTAAAACAAATTTGGGCAAAACCAGCTCCTAACCAAAAGGGGTTAAAATTGAGGGAAATGTCAGATACGGGGTGGGTTGGTTGTTGCTTGATTTTCTCTCTCTCTCTCTCTCTCCTTGGCGACTGGAATATAAGAGATGACTTTACTCCCTGTGATCAGTAGGAGAAAAGCCCAGTTCAAGTCTTGCTTCCTTCTTCAATCTGTCCTGTATTGGCACGACATAAACAATTTACTGAGTACTTCTGTGCGGCGAGTTGGATGGCGTTCCAGTTTGGTGGTTAAAAAAAAAAAAAAAAAAAAGAAAAAAAAAAAAAGAAGGAAAAAGTATAACTGCAGCCGGCGACACTGCGAGGTGGCTTTTTTTTTTAAGGGGGGAGGGGGGGAAAAAAGAATAAATATTTTTGTTGTTGTTGTTTGCAGACGCGCTCAACGTGGTGTCATCCTAGTAAAAACCGGCTCGGCAAAAAAAAAAAAGCTTCAGGACACTGCTGAATCGACCACTTTCTGGCAAGGCTCTCCTGCTCCAAAAGACAAATAAACGGGGGGAAAAAAAAAAAAAAAATCCTGATTACCGCGGAGGTGTTGCCGGGCACACGGGAGAACGGGGCGCGGGCCCGTGGCGGCTCGCGGAATGGACGGAGGCGCGCAGAGCCCGGCCCTCCCTCCCCGAGGAGCGCGCCCCTTCCCCGGGAGCCGGGCCCCCGCCGCCGCGGGAGACGTGGCGTCATCCGTGACGTGGCCCGGGGGGCGTGGTCACGCCCATATATGGAACGCGGGGTCCGGCGGCGCGCCCGGCCCCGGCCCCGGCCCCCCCCACCCACCCCACCGGCCACGGCAGTGACAGCGACAGCGACAGCGACAGCGACACGGGCCCGGCTCGGCCCCCGAGGGGCGGCGGCCCCGCGCGGCGCTGACCCGCGTGGAGGGGTCGCGGCGGGGCTCGGGCCGGACAAAGCGGGGGATGCGGGTGCGCCCCCGCGCTATAAATGCGGAGCGGACACGGCCGGGGATACCTGTGCCTGACACTCGCTGTGCGCACGCAGAGCCAGCCCCGGCTCTGGGTCCGCCCTGGCCACCCGTGGTTGTGTATCTCCATAGAAATATAGATTTCCATCTCTTGTTATGTATTTATATACATTTTTGTATGTGTATATATATTTATGTATTGATATATATTGATTTTTAAATATATTGATTTTTAAATATATTGATATTCTTATATATACTGATATTCTTACATATACCGATATTCTTACATATACTGATATTCTTATATATACTGATATTCTTACATATACTGCTATTTTATACATATTGATATATTTTTAATATATTTACATGTCGTATCTATATATCTTCTCCTCAAGTGATGAGCCTTTTCCGCCCAGTGTGGGCTACGACTTCCTTGTACTATTTTTTTTTTTTTTTTAATAATCTCTTTTTTATTTTTTGGTGTTTATTTTTGTGAATTTCCCACGTCCCTGCGTTAATATCTCCCGAACTCGGGGAAAATCGGCGTTCATATCTGAATGAATGGGTGAAAATCGAAAGTCCGATTTGCGTTATCAGGATCCCCTTTCTCCAAGGGGTGAGGGAAAAGAGGGCAAAAAAAAAAAAAAAAAGGATGTGTTAGAAAGCAATCTATTTTGCTGGTGTTGGGGGTTAATGACTATTGCCAAAGATAAGTGAATTATCAAAGCTGTTGCTCTACCCGATCTCAAAATCCATTACATTGCTGGCCGTCTAATTAAATACGTAAGTATAATAAAATCATATTTTATGACTATTTGAGGGTAATGAGATTAGTCTTTAGAAGCGATCGCCACATATTAAAGATGCCACTGTCTATAGAATGTTAATAACCTTAAATCAAAGTGTATGGAAACTATTCATGAGAAATTGAAAGAAAATTCCTGTATTCATAATCAGCCCGGAGCTTTTGAGGTACAGTAGAGCAGATTACAAACCCAAACACTTTTATCGCGCAGAGAGAGATACCAAAGTTCCCAAACAATGCCATGCTCGCGGTGGCATTTGGTGGCACGGACACGTTTGGGGACCTGGAGTGGGCGCCGGGGGCTGCGGGTGCCCCCAGCCCGCAAAAAGCTCCCTCCTAAAAATAAGGTAAAAAACGCCCAACGCCGCTATTATTGCAAGATTTTTCCTCAAATGAACAACGCCGAACTTGGTGCTTCCCCTCCGCTAACGAAAGCTTAAAATCATTTACAGTATCTTTAATTCAGATTACACGCGCCAAGGCGATTTAAATCTGATTACCAAATTAGAAGGTTTTAAAACAAATCCTTTTAAATCTGATACTGTTGACTAAGGAGGGGAGAAAAAAAAAAAGTTCCATAAGCCCATCACATAAGGTAACGATCCTGCCCCAGAAAGAAAGGGAGTTTTAAACCTTTTTGACAACAAATGCAGCTGCCCCACTATTTTGGACGATATTAAGCGAAAATGAATGCAAATCTGTGTTCAGAAGCCATCTGGCCAGGAATGGGGGAATCAGCTGCTCCTCACAACAGGCTCTGAGCCTGAATCTATTTCAGCTCATTTTCTAGATCATCTGGTCCTGCACCCAAAGCGTGGAAAATACGGTCTTTATCATTCACCAACTTTATCTTTTTTTTTTTTCTTTTTTTTTTTTTTTTTTGTGTGTCACTCTGGCTGCCTGGAGCTGCCGGCGGCCGGGAGCCCGCCCGGGCTCTGCTGCTGCTGCTGCTGCTGCTGCCCGCACCGCCCCGCACCGCTCGCAGGCCGGCATCCCGCGGGGCGCCCGCCCCCGGCAGCTCCTGGCGGCTCCGCCAGGGAGGGAGGCAAGGAGGGAAGGAGGGAGGGAAGCGGCGGCCGGGCCCCCAGCCCGGTCCCGGGGCCGGTGCGGGCAGCGGGAGCGCGGCCCCGCTCTCCGCGCACCTTGCGCCGGGCGGGCAGGGGGGTGTGCGCGGCTGCGGGGGGCGGCCCGAGCCCTGCCGGCTCCGCGGCCCTCCTCCTCCTCCTCCTTTTCCACCTCCTCCTCCTCCTCCTCCTCCTCCTCCTCCTCCTCCGGCGCCAAGTCTCCCTTTTGTGTGAATTTACGGGGTGAGGCTTCAGTGATCCCCCCGCAAATTTGCATTTAAATAGCGACATCAAGCGATGCGCGTGCCACACACCAGCGGGCTCCCAGATGTCACGGCGGAGCCGCTCAGATGGCCGCAGCCCAGCTGTCCCCCGGCCCGGCCCCGCTCCGCGCCCCCGCACCGCCCCGCAGCGCGTCCTCCTGCCCCGCACGGCGGCCGGACACGGAGCCCCGCGCTGTGCCGGCCTTAAAACCGATCCCCTGCTTCCCACCGCCCTGAGAGTATTCCCCGAAACTTTATTATTTTATTTATTCCCCCTCGGGACAATCCCCTCGGGACTATTATCTCAATCATTTCGCTTTTTTTTTTTTTCCTTATTATTATTTCTTGTTTATTTCTCATTTCACGGTTTAAATCACCCAAGTTGGAGAGCGTCATTTTGGTAATTTCGCTGTTTCCTCGGCCGCGGGCCGGCCCCGAGCCGCCCAGCTCCGCGCTTCCCACCGCACAAACTTTCCCAGCGGGAAGTTGCGCCGGGAGCGGGGAGCGGCGGCCCCGGCCCCGCTCTCGGGGGGCTCGGCCGGGTCCCCGCAGCTCGCCAAGCTCCATATTTCAATTTTTATTGTTGGAAGGCGCCTTCCTTACCAACGAGCTGGGTTACACCGGGCGTAATTTATGCCCGGTGTAACCGAAGCAAATCTCTACAAACTCCCGTGCTGCAGGAGGGAGAAATTGGTCTTTTCGGGCAAACTGGTATTTTGGTGTGTTTTCAGGTACGGCAGCGCTTCGGCCGCCGCTTCAGGCCGTTCCTTGCCGGGCAGACGCTGCCCAACGCGGGGGCGCAGCGCCGCGGGGCCCGGCCCTTGCGCGGGGGGTCGCGCATCCTTGGCCCGGGCCAGAGGCCGAACGCGGCCCAGCAGCGGAGCGGGGCCGAGCCGGGCGGGGCCGCTGCTGCTTTGGGGCTCCCCGGCCCCGTCGCCAGCCCGGGCCCCCAGCGCCCCGCCAGGGCAGGGGGTGCGGGAAGGGCCGGGACCCCCGCGCCGCCCGGCCCTCGCCTTTCGGGACCGCTTCATCCGCGCCGGGCTCGTTTCAGAGCTGGATCCGCATTCCTGAGCATCCCGGGCCCGCTGCACGGCGCACGGGGCCGGCGCTGCGGTTCGGCCGCCCCGGGGGCGCAGCCGAGCCCGGGCATGGCCGGGGGGCCGAGAGGACCCAGGGCCACCAGGCACGGCCAGAGGCAGGGACAGGGACAGGGACAGGGGCAGGGACAGGGACAGGGACAGGAACAGGGACAGGGGCAGGGACAGGGACAGGGACAGGCACAGGCACAGGGACAGGGACAACCTCCCCGCGCCCTGCCCCGAGCCCGCGGAGCTGCTGCCCGCCCTGCGGAGCCTGCGCGGGGCGCGGAGCAGCTCGGCCCCCCGGCCATGCCCAGGCCCGGCTGCGCGGCCGCCCAGCGGGTCCGGCTCGGGGTCACGCAGCTCCCTGAGGGTGCAGGGCTGTTTTAGCCGAACTGGCTCTCGGCCCTGCGCTCCCCCCGGCGCGCTCCCGCGGCTCTGCGCCCCGATGTTGTTACATCAAAATTAGTTATTAAAAAAAAAAAAAAAAAAAAAAAAGGAAAAAATAAAAGGAAAAATAAAAAGGCTTAAACTTCCGCCGTGCCCGAGCGCCAGCCCTGTTAGCCGTGCGCCCAACGGGAGCTTTTCCCCGGTAAAAAGTCCCCGCGGGCGCTGCCCGGCTCCCGGCGGCCCGAGGGCGCGGCGCGGGCGCTGCCATCCCGGTCCCCGCGGGATGCGGGGCCGCGGCCCGGGGGTGCTGCGGGGCAGCCACGGCTCTGCCCCCCGGGACCATCCCGGGAAGGGGCTCGGGGCGGCCGGAGCCGCGCGGGCGGAGCAGCGGCCGCCCCCGCGGAAGAGCGCGGGCGCGCAGCCGGGGCCGCGGGGAGCTGGCGGCCGGACAGGTCCCATCGTGCGGCGGAACAATATCAACTGACTCCAACTGAACAAACAAGGATCGATCAGATAATTTCAGATATTATAATTGGCTTTAATTAAACACACTTCGTTCTAATTAACTCTGAAATTTTAGCATGCTTTGGGACGTTGGTGTCTGATTTGATATTGTCAGTCCAGATGTCCTAATAAAATTCAATCCTCCACTCAAGACTTCAATATTCACTAAGAACAAAATGCAAATTAAATGTAAAACCTAAAGTATCGCCAAAGGTATAATCAAGAAAGGTGTCTCAAAACTTCTCACTTTTTATTACGCAGTAGTTAGAAAATGCAGATTACATCCTAACAAGACCTCGACTGAATAATAGAAACCTTAACTCTTTCGTGGTCAGGGCTCGCTCTGTCCTGCAGGGATCCGGGCACATCCTCCTCCAGCGCACGGGAAACACCCGCGGTGCGGGGCTCCCGCACGGAGCGGCCGCGGGGAACGGGCGCAGCCCCGCGCTACGGGCCGCTCCCCGCCGCACCGGCCGAGCAAAACTTGCCGCCGTCACGGGCACTTCAGCCCCCGAGGCGAGCGGCGGCGGAGCCCCGGGCCGGGCGGGAGAGCGCAGCCCGCGCCCGCACGGCGGAGCTGCGGGAGAGCCCCGGGCGCGGCGGCGGCAGCGCAGCGCTCCGGGACAGCGCGGCCCGAGGGGGACCCGCACCGGGGCCAGGTCCCCGTCCCCTCGGCCCCGAGCTGCCTGGCCGTTTCCCCGCCAGCCGCAGCGCTCCTGTCCGTAATTAAAGCCTGCGGAGCGGGGCGGCGGCGCGGGGAGCTGCGGGAGCCCGCCCGGTGCCTTCCCCGGTCAGCGGCCCCGGTGCGGGTCCCGGGGTGCCGCGCCTGGGGACCCCCGGGCCGGGCTCGGCGCCAACCCAGCGCTCGCGGAGCTCCAAAAGCCGGGCTATTCCCACATTAAACATTTGTATGTTTTCCATGCTAATGGAGTCACTTAAAGCTGTTGCTAATTTAACTTTTTAAAAAGGCCGCAGCGTGGTGATTTGCATTTTCTTTAGGATATTGAAATGAAGGGAAAACTGCTGGGCGGTGAGGCTGCCCCGAGCGTAGCTGGGGGCCATGCCGGAATGAAAACAGGGAAAGAAAAGAAGAAAGAAGGAAACCGCCGCTTCTTCCCGACTGTTAATAAGCAATTTGTCCCGCCGCGATTTACATTGCAAAGACAAACGTGTCGGGGCGCCCGGCCCGGCCGGGGCCCCCCGGGCCGCTCCCCCGCTCCGCGCTGCCCCGACATCGCCCCCGCAAGCGCGCTCCGCATCCCGCCCGCCGCGCAAGTCCCGCGGCCGCGGCGGCCGGAGGGAGATCGGGGCGCTCCCCGCGCCCCTCGGGCTGGAATTTCCAATGAATTTCCGAACGCCCCGGTCTGGGTAAACAACAAGTGCTGGGCTGGCCGTTTCCCTCGGCAGATCCCCTCTCGCCGCCGCCGCCAAGGCTCTGTAGCGTGGGGACCGTGTGCCATCTACAGGACACTGCGCGGGCGGCCGCGCTTCGCGCCCCCGGCCCCGCCGCCTCCCGCTCCCCCCGCGCATCCGCCAGCAACCATCGATTATTTCTTATTTCAACTTTTTAATTTTTTCTTTTTTTTTAAAACTCACACGAAAAGTTTGAGGTGATAAAGATTGCGGCGCTGCCCGCGATTTTTAAACTTAATTAAATTTTTTGGTTTTTTAGATGAAAAGATGTGAAATGTAAAGATAATGCGATTTGATTTGTTAGTCTAACTCCGCGATTTGAGAGTTGATGTCCCCAAAGACCGGGCGAGCTTTTTCCCTTTATTTATTTTTATTAAAACATCAATCTACTCTGGAGCTGGGTGAACTCAGTTTCACCTAGAGAACATAAAATTCTCCATACCAAGGAAATAAGCACCTTTCATAAATCAACAGTATTCCTGACAGATCGATCAATTTTTGGTTGTTAATCCGAAAGGAGGAGTTTTAATTGCTTTCTGCCTTTTAGCCCGGCCACCTCGGCGCGGCGGCTCCGGCAGCGCTCGGCTCTCCCCTCCGGGCCAAAAAAGCCCCGGAGACCCTTCCGCGCCGCGCAGGGCCGCGCAGCATCCCCCGCCGCGCAACCTGCGCGCAAGGGCCCGGGCCGCGCAAAGCCCCCGCGCGGCGGGACGGCCGCGGCCGCGCCGGGGCGCGCAGGCTGCGCGCAGCCCCGCGGGCGGCCCGTCCCAGGTAAGCGGCAGCTCCGCCGGGCGCGCCCCCCGCCCGCGCCCCTTCCCGCAGCCCCGCGCGCGGGCGGCCGCTTACCTTGCGCGGGCGTGGCGGGGCGCGCGGAGGGCAGCGCGCACGGCGGAGCGGGAGGCGGCGGAGAGTGCGGAGCTCCCCGCGCTTTAATACACTTCTGAGCAGCGCAGCCCGGCCGCGGCGCGGGGAGGGGGGGCCCGGCGGTGCGCGGGGCGCAGCAGTGCGCAAGCGCCCCCCCCGCGCTCTCCGCTGCGCGGGGGCGGGCGGGAGGCGCGGGGCGCCCGCGGGGGCGGAATCGGCGGCGCGGCCCCGGGGGGAGCGCAAGGGGGCCCCAGCCCCGAGCCCGGCCCGTCCAGACCGTCCCGGCCCCGCCGCGCGCATCCCCGCGCTCCGGCCCGCGCATCCCCGCGCTCCGGCCCGGGCCGCGCGGAGCCGCGGATTCCCCTCCCCTGCAGGAACGGCGCGGTTCGTGCCGCGGGGATGCCCCGCGTGGGAACTCACCGCTCCTGGCTCCGCGGGACACCGGCGCCGCTCACATGCTGCCAACTCCTCTCTCTAATGCCCGCGGCCGGCCGGGCGCAGCCGGTGCCCAGCGCGCACCTCCTGCAGCATCCTGGGCCGTGCTGGGCTCCCAGAACTTGCCCGCCGCTCCGCGCTGCGGCTCGGAGCGATGCGCAAAGAACGCGAGTGGCTGCGAGAGGTTTTATTTTGTTTATTTCTGCTCTTCCTTCCCCTCCCTCTCCCAGTTTAGCCCAGGAAGTCCCGCAGCATTGGTTAATCCTCGAGGAAGGATAACTGCTGAGATCTTCAGCGAGCTCTCCGCTACCACGGATACTTCCTAGAGCTCCAGCAGCTCTGTGAGGGATGTGCAGCTACAAGATGTGAAGGTATTTAGAAAAAAAAAAAAAAAAAAAGTAGCGGTTTCCAAGTCAAGCAGATTCCTGCAGGGAAGTGAAGCCCGGGTTTAGGAGTGGAGCTACATTTGTGAAAAATAAACCTATCAGTGCTGGCCTCGGTTATAAATTCAGGGAACATTCAGCCCCGGGTTGGTTCTGACGGCAGCGACTCTCCGGTTTGGGTTTAATTTGTACAGGGAAGGGGTTTGGCAGTCGGGAGAGGAGGGAGGCTGCGGGCAGCGGGGCAGGAGCCCGGCTCTGGTGTTTGGGGGTGTCAGAGCCGGGTCTGGGCTGGGCACTGGCAGCCCAGCAAGGCTGCCCCACGCACAGGTGACCACCCCAGAGCCGCCTCTGCTCAGGGCAGCCTCACGGGGTCATTTCTGCTCTGTTCGCCCACGGACAAGCTCAGCTGCTGCTTAAGCCTCTGGGGAACAGCTGCCCAGATGTGCTGCAGGTGGGGAAAGTTCGGGCTAGCCCTAGAAAGGACGGCACAATTCTGCTCCTCCTCGCCGGTGTCCCGGGGCATCCCCGCAGCAGCGATGGAGCAGCTGGAGCTGCTTCAGCTCGGGGCTTGGGGAAGGGGCTCCATGCCCGGGAGGGCGGCCCTGAGGTCTGGGAACCCCGCAGGAATCACCCAAAGGAGTCTCAGAAGGTCCCACGGGTACCTGAGGGATTCGGACCTTAATTGTTTTACAATATCCCGAGTGCATGGGTTGGGCCATTCCGTTTGCATAAATGCCTGGGAAACTGTGGAAGATGCTCACATTTTGAAAAGTGCTCCTGACTGGAAAGGCTAAAAGGTCTCTGTGGGTTCTGTGGAGCCAGCAGGGATGAAGGCAGGAGGCAGGGCCGGGGAGAGCCGGGTGCTCCAGGCCCGAGCGCTGCGGATCCCGCCCGGCCCGACACCTCCCCGCAGGGCACGGAGAGTTCTGCTGGAAAACAGCGGGAACTTCCTTCATTCACAGCTTCTCCCGCTCGCATGGGGGCTGAGGTGGTGTCTTTTGGAGACAAAATCCGTGACCACAAACATGTTTATCAAGCAGATTCCTCCAGAGCCACGTGATGCTCCGAGGCTGCAGAGGATGCTCTCCCCAAAACCTTTCCTCCTGGGTTTTTGTTATCCCGAGGCTGCAGGGGATGCTCTCCCCAAAACCTTTCCCCTCTGGGTTTTTGTTATCCCGAGGCTGCAGGGGATGCTCTCCCCAAAACCTTTCCCCCTCGGTTTTTGTTATCCCGAGGCTGCAGGGGATGCTTCTCCCCAAAACCTTTCCCCCCTCTATTTTTGTTATCCAGAGGCTGCAGGGGATGCTCTCCCCAAAACCTTTTCCTCCTTGGTTTTTGTTATCCCGAGGCTGCAGGGGATGCTCTCCCCAAAACATTTCCCCCCCTCTATTTTTGTTATCCGAGGCTGCAGAGGATGCTCTCCCCAAAACCTTTCCCCTCTGGGTTTTTGTTATCCCGAGGCTGCAGGGGATGCTCTCCCCAAAACCTTCCCCCCCTCGGTTTTTGTTACACCCCTCAGAAGCTCTGTAAGGCTTGGGAATTAATTGTGCCCCTCTCCTTCTGTCCCCAATCCACTTTTCAAACATTCCAAACCATCCCGTATTTTTTCACGTGCTTGTGCTCCTCGGGCAAGCTCGGCTCGGTTCTGCTGCAGCCCTTTAAAACCCCCGCGCTGGGTTAAACGCTTTGCTGGCAGCGCCAGGGATGCCAGCGGGCACGGGCCGAGCGCTGCCCCTTCCCCAGGGATCTGGGGCCGTGCAGGGGCCGCAATCCCCGGCCCGGAGCCCTCCTGGCAGCGGGGCCGGGCGGTCCCTGGCCCTGAGACCGCGGGCTCAGAGCGGAGGTGGCAGCAGCTCCCAGCAGGGAGGGACGCAGGGAGCACGGCCAGCCCCAGTGCCAGCCGGGCTGTCGGGCGTGCCAGGGATGCCCAGGGATGCCAGCACACCCCAGCGGGGACAGGGGATGCTCGCCTGCAGGCCTGAGCGCCGTGCGGGTGCCGCGACCTGCATGCTGGAGACAGGTGCAGCACTCGGGAAAAATAAACAGCGGCCAGAAGAAGATCGAATTTAAGTGTTGCTAGCGGAGAAACTCCACGGCAGACTCGGCTGGAAATTATCTGAGACACCCGCGGCACAAAAACGCGCTGCCTTTTCGCGAGGCAAATGATCTAATCAAGATGTATGTGCATGACAATGCGCTCGCAGGGAGTGAAAGTCGGAGTTATCTGCTTCAATTACGGCACTTCCCGTGTCCTGTCCTGGCAAAGGATGAGAATAATAAATATAAACCGGTTTTTTCCGAACCTGTAACTGAGTTGAGTAACTCAGCTCCATTGAGCCGCACGTGAAGTATGGAAAAAAAAAAGAAGTTACCAGGTAAAATATTGTGAATATTCCTGAGGAATGAAATAGGAAATGAAATAGGAAATGAAATATTAAATATTATATGAAATGCTGGCTTGCAGCCAGCGGTGTCTCAATATCCAACAGGACACAGGGACGTGCCCATGAGGGAGAACTGATTGTGAGCTCTTGGCATGAGAAGGGAAATTGGAGGAGGGTTTTGGAAGTTCACATCCTGGAATCAATCATGGAATCACAGACTGCTTTGGCTTGGGAACGACCTTCAGGATCCTCCAGTTCCAGCCACATGGACAGGGAGGGGCACCTTCAGCTGGACCCCACCCATGGCCAGCAAAATGAGGGCACTGCTGGAGAAATCCTTTCCTTTCCTTTCCTTTCCTTTCCTTTCCTTTCCTTTCCTTTCCTTTCCTTTCCTTTCCTTTCCTTTCCTTTCCTTTCCTTTCCTTTCCTTTCCTTTCCTTTCCTTTCCTTTCCTTTCCTTTCCTTTCCTTTCCTTTCCTTTCCTTTCCTTTCCTTTCCTTTCCTTTCCTTTCCTTTCCTTTCCTTTCCTTTCCTTCCATCCAGGTTTTCTGTCATTTCCCATCAGTTATGGACAGGGCTGGAATTCCTGCCTGAGAGCTTCCTGCAGAAATGAACTTTGGCTGGACACAAATAGCACATAAAGAGGGGAACCAGATGAAAACTGATGCAGGCCTGGGTTTCTTTGGAGGTAAATGGAGTGATGCCAGGTGTCAGCACCCCAGAGACCTGCCCAGGTATGGTTTGAACTCACTAAATAATGGATTTTAGTTGGTCTGCTTTCTTTTGGGTGGAATTATATCCACAATCTGTTTTCCTGTTGCATTTCTAGCAAGCAAAATCTGTGTTTTGCTGCTTGAATTTAGTTCACAGTCAGGTGCTCAGTTTTTATAAGGCTCAGATTTTTATCTGTTGGACTTCCAGAAATTATGTGTGATGTTGGTAAGAGCTTATTTATTATTTATTGCTTTTATTGTAGTGTAATAGCTGTGAAATTTAAACATGAAATAAATTAAGA
>NC_135273.1:1145000-1260734 GCF_051311805.1 Agelaius phoeniceus | reverse complement strand
TCTGGAACCAGCCTGGGAACGCAGCCCATGCCCAGGTCCCTGCAGCCCTTTAGTCCTGGGGGGTTCAGGGCACAGTGACTCCCTGGACACCGTTCCAGGACACTCTGGGTGTCCCCTCAGCCAGCCCTGGGCCAGCTGGGTGGTCACTCAGGTGTGTTCCTTAAACAATGTCATTTCCTTACTGGTGTCACACACCTTCCCAGCAGGAGTGGGGATCTGGGGTGGGCAGCTCTGCCCAGCCCTGGGTCCTGCCCCCTCCCCTGGCCACAGGGATGAGCAAGTGCAGCCCCAGACCTTCAAAAGAACAGAATCTGACCCTCAATGTTCTTTTGATGAGTTTTTTGTATGCAAATAGGGTTTAATTTGAGAACTTTGAGCAGTTTGCAGGTGAGTTTATCAGGGTTGTGTTATTCATTTTGTACTCCTGGGTCAGCTCCAGGCATTGGGAAAGCACAGCAAACATTATCTACATTGTTAAACAAAGTCAAGGAATTCAGGCATCTGCTAGTGGCCAGGAAAACAGACAATCAAAAGAAAGCCACGTTTGTAATCATGCTCAGCAGTCTTTTTAGGAGAGGTAATTACTGAAATAATCGACAGGCATGGATGGGATTATTGATGACACCACAGCCTGGAATATCCATGCCTCCCTTGCACAGAGCAGCTGGGGGTGGAATGAGCAGCTCTGGGGCTGCTCACATCTGCATTTTGTGTCTCAGCTGAGGAGATCTGAGGGGAGCAGTACCAGCCCTGCTGCTGCCTGGGCCGGGTGGGGATTCTGAACCCAGCACTCTCCTATCCCATGCACTGATTTTGCTCTTGCTGCTCTGAAGAAACTAAATGTAAGTTATTAATTAATTCCTTTTAATATGAGCATTTATATGCATAGAGCTGGGGAAACTCAGACTAAGGTGGAAAACATCCAGGCTGCATTACCACAGGGATGGGACACTGAGATGGGTACGAGTGGGGGGCTGCACAGGCTTCCCTGGGCCCAGGCTGGCACCCAGTGCCTGGAGGGACAGGGCTTGGACAGCCTGGGACAGTGGGAGCTGTCCCTGCCATGGCAGGGGTGGCACTGGCTGGGATTTGAGGTCCTTTTGCAGTCAAACCACTCTGGGATTCTGTGACATCGTTGGTGATGCTCACTATGCTCCGCAGAGCTTACCCAGCCCCACCTGCCAAAATGATGAGGTGCAAAGCTGTTTTAGAGAGAAAACAGAGCTACAGACACACACCAGGTCCAGCTGCAGCTCCCGAGCCCCGCTGGGTCTTCATTCAGGGCCAGGCTCTGCGCTGGGAGCCAAGGGAGGAGAGCAGGACTGGGAGGAGGTGGGAGCAAACCCCTTCCTCGCTTCTGGAACAGGAGCAGCGGGAATAAAGTGCCACTTTTCTGGCACTAATGAACGTGTGGCAGTGCAGGAATAGCTCTGTGCCCATAGGAAGTCTGGATTTTCAGCTACTGTTTAAGTTCCTTTTCTTCCAAAAGGGCTGGTGAGGCTCAGTCCTGTCATCCACTTCCTCTTACAACCGCCGCCGACTTCAAAGGAAATCCTGCTGGCAAAATAGCTACAGAATTGTGTCAGGAGTTTATTTGCTCCCAAGATTAGATAATTAATGAAGATAGAATATTAAAATTACATTTACATAAAGCTAAGGGTAATCTTAAAGCGTTCTATTATTTTGTAAATGACCCGAAGTTTGTAGCGCATTTATAATGATGGATCGGGAGACGAGGCCTTTCAAATGAGGAAGTGCAATTTATAATCTCACTTTCCTTCATTATTTATTCATCCTGCTGTTGAATCATCTGCTCTTCAGAACCTGAAAAGCCACGGAGCTCCCTTTACCTGCCACTGTTGCTCTAGAAGGAAACCAAGTTTTGTGTTTGAGTCAGTCCCAACCACAGGGTGAGGGGATCCACACACAGATCCTCTTCTTGGGCCCAGTGAGTCTGAAATTCCTACAATTCCAGCCTGGTTTGGGCTGGAAGGGACCTCAAAGCTCATCTCATCCTACCCCTGCCATGGCAGGGACACCTCCCACTGTCCCAGGGGCTCCAGCCCCAGTGTCCAGCCTGGCCTTGGGCACTGCCAGGGATCCAGGGGCAGCCCCAGCTGCTCTGGGCACCTGTGCCAGGGCTGCCCACCCTGCCAGGGAACAATTCCTGCCCAGGGTCCCATCCATGTCCTTGAGCTGAAGGCCACAAATTCCAAAGAACTTCTGCCATCTGGCTTTCCCTTCAGGCTCTGACTTTGCTGCACCTGAATTGCTGAGGATGTAGTGATGGTAAAACCAGATATTTTCTACTTTCAGCATAAACCCAAGGAAACAGTGATTCCTTTCCACTCTGGTACTGTGTTTGTGGCAGTATGAACTCATAGCTCTGCTCCTTTCACACCAGCCTCTCACCCAGCAGAGCTTTATTGAACCCCACTGCCCATTCCTGGGTGCAGCAATTTCCCAAAGCTTGGGAGTGCCCAAGGCCAGGCTGGACACTGGGGCTGGAAGCACCTGGGACAGTGGGAGGTGTCCCTGCCATGGCAGGGGTGGGAATGGGGGGGATTTAGGGTCCTTTCCACCCAAACCATTCCAGAATTTTATCCCAAGTGTGCTGTGCTCTCAGTGGGCACCAAGGGCTCAGGAGGATCCCCCCAAGGGAATCAGGGCCTTAACCCAAGGGCTGCTCCAGGAGCATCCCCTCATCCCAAGCAGAGCAGTAAGACCCCACATTCCCTGCTCTAAAAGCTGGCACTGAACCCAACCCACCCCACTGCTCTCAGCACAGAGAGCAACGCTGGGCTCAAGAAATGACAGAAAATCTTCTCTCCCATGCCCTAAAGTCACTGTCCCAGCCTGGGGAAGGGATTTGCTGCACACAGGGACTGAGAAAGCAAACCTTGGACAGGGCAGGATTTTGTGACTCAGCTTTTGCCAGAACTGGAATTACTTCAACAGGATGCTCAGCACAAGTGGTGGAACCCTGGCCATAAATTCAGACAGAAAACCAAGAATGTCATTTACTAGCTACCCTAAATTAGCCAATCTTCAGTGAAATAGCCTCCCTTCACCAAATAACTCACACCAGCTATTTCCCTTTCCTTACAAACTCTGTTAAAAACTACTCAGAATTCTTTCCCTTCTCAGCTTTGCCCAGAAATGCACATTTGAAAGCTTCCCAGGCTTTTTCCTTGCTGAGCTACTGAGTCAGGGACTGAAGCATCTGGCGCTTGCTGGGAGGTGTTGAGTTCAGAGAACTTAACTTTTATTTAAAGGCTTTTAATGTTCAGGACTCCCTGCTGGTGCAGGGATTGGAGATGGATTCTTGCCCCTCTCCCTGTGGCTGTGAGGATGAGGGTGGTGAGGATGAAGGCTGGTGCTCAGGGAGGTGCTCACGAGCAGAGGGAGGGTTTGGGAGGCTCAGGGAGGATTTTAACTCTGTGATTTTGGCTGTGCTCTGCCCTGCTGGAATATTCACATTCCACTGAACTCTGGCTGTTCCCAGGGCATGGACAAGCCTGGCCTAGGGCACCACTGACAAAAGGAGAGGGGTGTTGACACTTCGTTATTAATTAAGGCCTAATTAATAAATTAGGATTCAAGTTGTGGCTGCCCCTGGATCCCTGGCAGTGCCCAAGGCCAGGTTGGAGCACCTGGGACAGTGGGAGGTGTCCCTGCCATGGTAGGGGTGGCACTGGGTGGTCTCTGAGGTCCCTGCAACCCAAACCAATTTGGGGTTCCATGTAATGGAGAGGTAAACATTAATGGTATGAAGGGAAAATCTTCCCAAGGAGCTGGATGGAGCTGGAGCATGGCTGGGCTTGGAGCAAGTGGAAAGGGGAAGGAGCTGGGTGTTCCAGTCCTGGCAGAATTCCATCAATCAGTGACCACGGGGCCTGCTCAGAGCCATCAGTGGCCAGCACAAGTGACAGCACAGCTGCTGGGGAGAGGTCCCAGGGGGATCTGCACCTGGGGACACCTCAGGCTGATGCCACAGGCCTGGAATCCTCCAGAGATGAGGAAAAAGCTCGGTGCTGCTGTAGGTCTGTGCTCCATCTGAGCCTTCCCGAAACTTCACAGGCCTCTCGCTGTGCAATTACAGGAGGATTTTAGTCTGATTATACATTAAAAACTCCCCTCTCCAAAGAAACTCAAAGATCAGAGACATTTCCTTTCAAGTATTACACTGAAATTTGAACACTCCTGCTGCTTATTACAAAATGTTTCTGCAAGGCACTGTGGAACTCTTCCACTCTATACTTTTATTGCCAGGATTGTTTTGTTTTCTCTATAAATCCCAGCATTTCGCTCCCATAGCCTTCTTTTTTACGGAAATGTTGTTAGGGAAGTTTTAGTCACAGCTTGAGCAGGATGCACAGTCACAAGCCACTGCTGTGGGTACATTAGCAGGACCATGAGAATCACAACCAAACACAAAATAAATGACATGTTTGTCCTTCAGCTGGGTGAAAATGGGAATGCAAAGTCTAGAGTCTTATTTTTCCTGATCCCCACGATTCTCTAATCTTATCAAATATACATTCCCATATTCCAAGGCAGCCTGGTAAAGCAGCTTGCTAGAAATAAGTTGCATTAGATTGTGTAGAGCACATTTTCCTGGGAAATCCAATTTCACAATCGTGTTCTGGTGACATTTAGCCATTGCTTAGTACAGCAAGGGTTCCTTGGGTATTTGAAATGCTGAGTCCTGTGGCAGCAGGGCCGGGGCAGGGATTGTCCCCCTGTGCCACCACAGGGACCTCGAGGGCTCAGTCCAGCTCTGGGTCCTCACTGCAGGACAGCCCTGGAGGGGCTGGAACATGGCCAGGGCAGGGAATGGAGCTGGAAAGGAGCTGGAGAATCCCTGAGGAGCTGGGCAGGGGCTGCAGAATCCCTGAGGAGCCGGGCAGGGGCTGCAGAATCCCTGAGGGAGCTGGGCAGGGGCTGCAGAATCCCTGAGGGAGCTGGGCAGGGGCTGCAGAATCCCTGAGGGAGCTGGGCAGGGGCTGCAGAATCCCTGAGGGAGCTGGGCAGGGGCTGCAGAATCCCTGAGGGAGCTGGGAAGGGGCTGCAGAATCCCTGAGGGAGCCGGGCAGGGGCTGCAGAATCCCTGAGGGAGCTGGGCAGGGGCTGCAGAATCCCTGAGGGAGCTGGGCAGGGGCTGCAGAATCCCTGAGGGAGCTGGGCAGGGGCTCAGCCTGGAGCAAAGGAGGCTCAGGGGCCCTTGTGGCTCTGCACAGCTCCTGCCAGGAGGGCACAGCCGGGGGGGGTCGGGCTCTGCTCCAGGGCACAGGGACAGGAGCAGAGGGAACGGCCTCAGGCTGGGCCAGGGCAGCTCAGGGTGGGCAGAGCAGGAATTTCCCCATGGAAAGGGGGCTCAGGAACTGCCCAGGGAGGGTTGCAGTGCCCATCCCTGCAGGTGGCACCTGGGGGTGGCACTCAGAGCTGGGGACAGGGTGGGGATGGGGCAGTGACAGGGTGGACTCAGGGGTCTGGGAGGTCCTGTCCTGTTGGGGAAGATGAAACAGGAAAGCCTTATCAATATGATTGCCTGGCAAAAGATGTTGAGAATATGGAAACTGTAAGTGAGATTGAAATGAAAGCAGCTTTGAGATCCCTCAGCTACTGAACAACTGGAAAACAATGGTGTGGCTGCTGAAGGTGATCCCCTTTTGATGGAACAACACCCTCTGCATGCAGACAGGCCCAAGGGTCAGAGCAGACCCTACAGCTTGGCAGAAGGGGCCCAAAGAGGAGTTTGTAGGGTTTAAAATGTAACCCAGGATGGTAATGTAATGATTCTTATGGGCTGTTTGTAAATGCTATAGGATTTGTATATTGCAGTAGATTGGTTAGTGAGAATCAGAATATTCAGCACAGAAGAAGATTTATGGTAGTGGAACAGGAACCTTGCTCTCTTACCTCTTGTCTCAGCTCTTGCCTTTTATGCTCTTACCCCTTTTACTCTCTTATGCTTTTGCTCTCTCACCCTCTCATCCTCTCTCCCCTTCTCTTCTCTCAGGCCTGCTCCAGCTGTGCCTGGCAGCTCCCAGCAGGGCCCTGCACCCAGGCCCTTTGCAATGAACCCCAAATCCCAAAAGGCCCCTGCACCCAGGCCCTTTGCAATGAACCCCAAATCCCAGCAGGCCCCTGCACCCAGGCCCTTTGCAATGAACCCCAAATCCCAGCAGGCCCCTGCACCCAGGCCCTTTGCAATAAACCCCAAATCCCAGCAGGCCCCTGCACCCAGGCCCTTTGCAATGAACCCCAAATTCCTGGCCTGGCTGCAGAGATCTCTGCTCTCCATCCATCCCCCCTGTCCTACCCTGTCCCAGCTCAGGGATCCTGTGCACTCCTTCCCCAGCCCCTGCTCTTCCCTGGCTTTACTCCCCCCACAGGCAGGGAAGGATCGCTGCCCCTCAATCCCACATTCCCAGCAAATCCCAGGTTCCAGGGGCTGCCTGGGCACGGCACAGCTGCAGAGGGAGCGGGGCTGTCCCTGTTTGTCTGGCAGTGGAGGTGCCTCCAGGTTCATAAATCTGTATGCAGTGGTAGGGGTTCTCTACCAGCAATTCATTTTAATTATGTGAGACATAAAAAGACCACCTACAGATGAGACAATACAGCTGTAAGATTCTCAAGGTTACTGTGGGGAATACTTCATAACTGAAGTATGTTTTCCCCGAGGAATTTGACTACCATTTGATTTAATTTTTAATTTTTACATTTTAATCAAAAATAGATCAAATGGTGGTGTTCTCCCCTGGGAACCATACTTCAGATATGAAGCAGTCCATGTTCCTTTTAAATATGTAAAGCTGCCATTTATGTATAACTCATGAATGACACCCTGTGTTGCAAGCAAATATCACGCGGCAATTTCGGGATCGCTGCAGCAACAACACCACAATCACACCAAAATATCCAAATATCCCCCAGCACCCGGCCTGCAGCACCCAGGGAGGCCCTGGGAGCCCATCCTGCCCATCCTCAGGGGAAGGCAGAGCCCCAAGGATGGAGGATGTGCCCGTGGAGGTTGTGGTGGTCCCTGTGGCGTGGAGAAGCTGCTCTGGGAGGGTCGGGAGCAGAGTTTGGGACATCAGAGCCAGGCACGGCTGCTCCAGGCTTGGGACAGGCTGGAGAGGGGCTGGGGACAAGGGTGGAGGGACAGGACCCAGGGAATGGAGGGACAGGAGCCAGGGAATGGCTCCCACTGCCAGGGAGTGGATGGGAGATTGGGAATTGGGAATTGTTCCCTGGCAGGGTGGGCAGCCCTGGCACAGGTGCCCAGAGCAGCTGGGGCTGCCCCTGGATCCCTGGCAGTGCCCAAGGCCAGGCTGGACCCTGGGGCTGGGAGCCCCTGGGTGTCCCTGCCATGGCAGGGCTGGGATGAGCTGAGCTTTGAGGTCCCTTCCAACCCAAACCAGGCTGGAATTCTGTGACAAGAAACAGCCTCGAGCTGTGCCAGGAGAGGTTCAGGATGGATCTTGGGAAAATTCCTTCCTGGAAAGGGCTGGAGTGCCCATCCCGGGAGGGTTTAACAGCCCTGTGGAGGTGGCACTTGGGGACATGGACGGTGGTGGCCTGGGCAGGGCTGGGAAAGGTTGGATTTGATGGGCTCAGAGCTTTTCCAACCTGAGCAATTCTGTTGTTTATGTGGGACTCTGAATCAGGGTATCACACCAAGCTCCCAGGAGAGGGCTGAGGCTTTAAGCAGCAAATTTAAACATAAACACCACGGATTTGAAATCTAGTCAATAAATTATAATATCTAAAATAAACAAAAATAAATATATTATAATATTTAGATATTAAATATCTAAAATTAACAAAAATATAATATATTAATATATACTATATATATATACACAGTTAACTATATATATATAACTATATATATATTTAAATATATTAACTGCATTTATTTCAACACATAAGTCTTGGCTTGTCAGATCTAAGTTGGCTTTAAACTCCACTTATCCCAATATTTTGATTTTTCATGATTTTTTGGCAGTCAGGATGCCAAGTGAACCTCTAATTGCCATCAAATTAATAAAGCGAACACCTAAACCTACTAAAAGGATTTTACATGACATAAATAATATATTTATTCTCCTAGTTCTTATTATTCTCATAATAATATATTTATTCTCCTCGTCAGAGGTTTTATTTACCTTTATTCCTCAGAAATCACTCATGGAATAACACAACCAGACAATTCCATGCTGCAGCCAAAGTGGTGTTTAATGCTTCTGCTTTTGTAAGGAACAATTTACAAAATACAAAGTTAAAAATAAGAATTAGATCATTTAAACCTGAATTAAAAACAGGCCAGGGGCCTTTCTCTCTATATACAGGTAAATAAAGCATCACTGGTTATTCTTTGTACAAACCACAGCAGCAGGAAATAGAAAATTTATATATATTTTTTTTTCATCAAGAAAACAAAATTTCAGAGTTCTACAAGGCATACAAAAATAACTCTGTGGTTCCACTGCAGATTTGACACAAATCTGCTTTAAAGGAATATTCACTGCCCCAGCCTGTGCCAGCTTAATGATCCTGGAAAATCCCAAAATAAATTACAAACACATCTATTTAAAAAAATATCACTATTAAAAGCCTTCAGTGGAGCAGACAATTAAATTCCAATTTGCTGGCTGATTTTAAAAAAGCACTCCTCGCCCTGTTGGAAAACAGGGAATCACATCTGAGAGGAAATGTTCACTTTGGAATTGATCCAGGAGCTTCTGCCTTCCAATTTGGGGAGAAAAACAGGGATAATGGGGAGTCTGAGAGGAGTTAGAGGTGATTTAATTCAGAGGAGAGTTTGGGAGGAGCCAGGGCAGCAGCTGCCCTGCCCTGGAACACCCGGATGTGAACCCCAGGGGTTCCAGGTGGGGAAGTTCCCCCAGGACAGAGCTGAAATGTGAATTTCTGCAGCCCCAGGTGGGCACAGGTGCCCAGAGCAGCTGGGGCTGCCCCTGCATCCCTGGCAGTGCCCAAGGCCAGGCTGGACACTGGGGCTGGAGCACCTGGGACAGTGGGAGGTGTCCCAGGTGGAGCTGGATGGGCTTTGAGGCCTTTTCCAGGCTGGAATCCTGCAGGGAAATGGGGATTGGGACAGCTGGAAATGAGGGCAGACTCCTTTCCACTGCCTGCTGTCCTGTTTGGGGCTCACTCCTAGCAGGAGAATGTATTTTATTTATTGATTGAAACATCCGACCTGACTCGCTCTGCTTTCCCCTCTGTGCTCCTGCAGGAAGCCCAGCACAGAGAGCCCTGTTTGAGATCAGGGCCCTCAGGGGAACACCTGGAATCCCCCATGTCCCTGCCAGTCCAGGCTGCACTGGGCATTTGGGACAGGGGAAGGACATCCCTGCTCACCCCGAGCCCAAAGCAGCATCAGGGGCTCCTGCTCTCCTCAGCAGTGCCCTGAATGAAATGCACAGAAACCCCTGCTCCCTGCCCAGTGACAGTGGGAAATGCTCATGAAATGGATGAGCAGCACACAAACACTGAGTTACTCAAGTAACACGTGAGGAAATAAATTTAAACCAGACCTGCGCTAAATAAGCATCCGTATTTTGGTTCAAAAAATAAAAGTTCCCAAAAATCCCATTAAAATTCTGCTGCAGCCAGCCCTAGGATTCACCATGGCGCTTCCAACAAATGCTGGAAAAGCAGGAGAATTTAAAAGGATTTCAAATTCTTGCCACAAACCCCACCAGGAGCAGAAGGAAAACCAGAAAGGAACCAGCTGGTTCTTGGCTTTACCCCAGATCCAAGTTGAAAGCAAACAGAGGAAATGTTGACACAGGTATCTGTGCACTCCTGAACACGATAAAACGGGAGTTATTTAAGGAAAAAACACTTTTTACTTTCATAATCCATGTTTTCCCTGTTTTAAACTTGATCCTGTATTTTGCCTGAGGAATTCTGGCAGAAAACTCTTCCATCACAGACTCTGAGTCCAGTTTTGGTATTCCCCTCTTTGAACACCTGAAATTTTGACCATATTTGACCAATTTTTGACCAGTCCTAATCATTACTTGTCACACCTGAGGTTTTGAGTGATTTTGCAAGAACTAAACCCTTTTAGCCCTTTACATTTACTCAGATATTTCAGCTTTTGCTGCACAGAAACTGCTGTCCATCCACCTTGTTTTTTAAATACTGCTTTGATTACCAGGATTTTTAAAAGACAAGGGTGGGGGATGCAAAAATGAATTCCCCACAAATTCTGACACCCCAGATCTTGGTATCAAGTATGGAAATACCAACTTGAAAGTATTTATTCTTGATTTAACTAAAACTTTTATTGGCTTGGAGGAAACTTATTTTTTAAACCAAAATCTGAGTGCCAATTAAGTGCAGGTCTGCTTTTAGATTTATTTCCTCATGTATTACTTAATTAAACTCAGTATTTATGTGATATTCATTTATTTAATGAGACTATCTCAACTCAGTGCTGACTCCAACTCCACACACAACATGGGAAGGATTCAAGGCCTGCAAAAAACCTTTGCCTGAGGATTTTGCAGCCTGATAACCCCCAAATTAACCTTTCAGAGGTTAATTAACCTGTCCTTAGATCTGTGCCAATAAAAGCCTGCTGGGTGACGAGGTCAAGCCTTTTTAAACAGATTTTTTTGAGATTTAGATGTAAGCTTCAATTGGATTTTTCCTGGACTTCACAGCTGCAAAGCCACTTAAAAATGAAAATCTGTGTCCTCCCATTGCTGCCTGTGGCCCTGCACAAGGAGGATTTTCCAAAGGAGCATTTTCCAAGGGGGTCAGGGCTGTTGGGAAAACCTTTGGAATCAACACGGGCTCTGGCCCAGTCCCAGGTGAAGCCTGGGCCCAAGGCCAGCTCAACTTAATCCATCTAAAACATTAAATTAGCCTTTGCTTGTCCTTTTAAAACAAATTCTGCACTACCTAAACATGAAATCTGCATTTTCTTGTCCTTTTTAGACTAATTCTGAGCTAAACAAGAAATCTGCATTTTCTTGGTTCTTGTACAACAAATTCTGAGCTACCTAAACATGAAATCTGCCTTTCCTTGTCCTTTTTAGACAAATTCTAAACTACTTAAACCTGAAATCAGCCTTTTCTTGTCCTTTATGAACAAATTCTGAGCTAAACATGAAATCCGCCTTCCCTTGTCCTTTGTAGACAAATTCTGAACTACCTAAACATGAAATCAGCCTTTGCTTGTCCTTTATGAACAAATTCTGAGCTAAATATAAAATCTGCCTTTCCCTGTCTTTTTTAGAGAAATTCTAAACTACCTATACAGGACATCTGTCTTTCCTTGTCCTTTTTAGAGAAATTCTGAGCTAAATATGAAATCAGCCATTTTTTGTCCTTTTAAAACAAATTCTGAGCTAAATATGAAATCAGCCCTTCCTTGTCCTTTTTAGACAAATTCTGAATTACCTAAACATGAAACCAGCCTTTTTTTGTCCTTTTAAAACAAATTCTGAATTACCTAAACATGAAATCAGCCTTTTTTTGTCCTTTTAAAATTAATTCTGAGCTAAACAAGAAATCTGCATTTTCTTGGTTCTTTTAGAACAAATTCTGAGCTACCTAAACATGAAATCTGCCTTTCCTTGTCCTTTTTAGACAAATTCTAAACTACTTAAACCTGAAATCAGCCTTTTCTTGTCCTTTATGAACAAATTCTGAGCTAAATATAAAATCTGCCTTTCCTTGTCTTTTTTAGACAAATTCTGAGCTAAATATGAAATCAGCCATTTTTTGTCCTTTTAAAACAAATTCTGAGCTACCTAAACATGAAACCAGCCTTTTTTTGTCCTTTTAAAATTAATTCTGAGCTAAACATGAAATCTGCATTTTCTTGGTTCTTTTAGAACAAATTCTGAACTACCTAATCATGAAATCAGCCTTTCCTTGTCCTTTATGAACAAATTCCGAGCTAAATATGAAATCTGCCTTTCCTTGTCTTTTTTAGACAAATTCTGAGCTAAATATGAAATCAGCCATTTCTTGTCTTTTTTAGACAAATTCTGAATTACCTAAACATGAAATCATCCTTTTCCTTGTCCTTTTTGGACAAATTCTGAGTTACCTAAACATGAAATCAGCCTTTCCTTGTCCTTTATGAACAAATTCTGAATTACCTAAACATGAAATCATCTTTTTCTTGTCCTTTTTGGACAAATTCTGAGCTCTCTGAGGAGCAGCAGCATTTTGGGCAGTGGCAGTGGCAGGGAATGGTGCCCAGGGTGGGGTGCTGAGGCAGGCAGGGCCCAGGAGCAGCTGCATCCTGGGGGTCCCAGCAGGAAATCAGAGCTGCTCCTCTGCTGCTCTCCTTTTCTAGAAGCCCAGGATGTGACTGAAGTGGCCCTGCAATGAGAGAATCTCAGGTCACTACAAAGGAGCTTGGCAAAAAGGCTTTTCCTCACTCTTCGTTTTCAAATTTTATTTGAATTTGCTGAGTACCACCACAAATATTCCCTTTTTTCTTTTTCTCCAGGGATGAGTGGAAATAAATTAACACAATCATTGTCACAGCTTCTGGTGGAAACTCTGATGGAAACTTTGCCTTTTGATTCCATAAATCCGAGATTTTGCTATGAACATCCAACATTCCCTCACACCTCTCCTCATTTTGGCTCTGGAAGGAGCAATATTTTCAATACTTTATCTATTCCTTAGAAAGGAAATATCCAATTACAGAAAATAAAGGAGATAGAATGAGATTCCTGAGTATTTTATTACAATCCAGTAAATCAAGGACAAGTAAAATTAGGTAGGGGAAGTGTTATGTTATTGTTTCCTTCAGTTACTTCCCAAATTCTGCTTTTTAGAGAGAATTTGAAAAATGTGTTGAGAATCTCCAGATTTTCCAACTGCTGCTGGAAATATTAATTTGTGCTCTGCTGAAATGCTAAATCCATCTCCTTTATTTTTAATTTCCACACTTTATTCGCAAGCAATGCAATTGTGGAGGTTCTTAACTTCATGTTTTAATGGGGAACAAGCCTCAGTCCTTTTTGTCCCAAAAAAGCAAATTGCCACACTTACAGATTCTCCAGCAACACATCTTGGGCAGGGCTGGGAAATGCCTTTGCTCCCATGGTTTTCCAAAATCTGAGGAACAAAACCAGACACAAATTAAATTCATCAAAATGAAGGGAAAGGGAAGGGAAGGGGAAGGGAAGGGGAAGGTGAAGGAGAAGGGGGAAAGGGGAAAGGGAAAGGGAAGGGGGAAAGGGAAAAGGGGAAAGGGGAAGGGGAAAGGGGAAGGGGAAAGGGGAAGGGGAAAGGGGAAGGGGAAGGGGAAAAGGGGAAAGGGGAAAGGGGAAAGGGGAAAGGGGAAAGGGGAAAGGGGAAAGGGGAAAGGGAAAAGGAAAGGGGAAAGGAAAGGGGAAAGGGGAAAGGGAAAGGGGAAAGGGAAAGGGGAAAGGGAAAGGGAAAGGGAAAAGGGGAAAGGGAAAAGGGGAAAGGGAAAAGGGGAAAGGGAAAAGGGGAAAGGGAAAAAGGGAAAGGGGAAAGGGAAAAGGGGAAAGGGAAAAAGGGGAAAGGGAAAAGGGGAAAGGGAAAAGGGGAAAGGGAAAAGGGGAAAGGGAAAAGGGGAAAGGGAAAAGGGGAAAGGGAAAAGGGGAAAGGGAAAAGGGGAAAGGGAAAAGGGGAAAGGGAAAAGGGGAAAGGGAAAAGGGGAAAGGGAAAAGGGGGAAGGGAAAAGGGGGAAGGGAAAAGGGGGAAGGGAAAAGGGGGAAGGGAAAAGGGGGAAGGGAAAAGGGGGAAGGGAAAAGGGGAAGGGAAAGGGAAGGGGAGGGAAGAGAAGAAAGAAAAGGGGTAAAAAAGAAAGAAAAGAAAGAAAAGGGAAAAAACTAAAGAAAAAGGGAAAAAAGAAAAAAAAAGAAGAAAACGAAGGCGGCAATTATTCACAGCTTTATGGTAAAATGCATTTGAGAAGTGATTTTGCAGCAAGCCCATGGACAGTGCTAACTTACCATGGAGTTCTGCTTTGCCTTTGCAGCCCAGGGAGCAGAGTCAGGGAGCAGTTTCTGCCTGGGCTCCAGGTCCATGGCACAGTCCACGAGCTGGGCAGCAGCCTCCCCTGGAATGGTGTCCAGCAGCCTGCAGAGCCGCTTCTGCAACAGCCAGAGGCCACATTCACATCTCTGTGCAGGCCCAAACCCTGGGGATGCTCCTGCCTGTGCCTCCCAAGGATCACACATCCAGTGGGAAGAACACCAGGACAACAATGGGGCATTAGGGCAGAACCCCCAGGTTTGGGGCTCCCAGTGCCCCTTGTGCTGGGAGAGCAGGAATTCTGTGTGTCACACCTCAGTGTGCCCCTGGGAGCAGGGATTCTGTGTGTCACACCCCTCTGTGCCCCTGGGAGCAGGAATTCTGTGTGTCACACCTCTCTGTGCCCTTGGGAGCAGGAATTCTGTGTGTCACACCCCTCTGTGCTCCTGGGAGCAGGAATTCTGTGTGTCACACCCCTCTGTGCTCCTGGGAGCAGGAATTCTGTGTGTCACACCTCAGTGTGCCCCTGGGAACAGGAATTCTGTGTGTCACACCCCTCTGTGCCCCTGGGAGCAGGAATTCTGTGTGTCACACCTCTCTGTGCCCCTGGGAGCAGGGATTCTGTGTGTCACACCCCTCTGTGCTCCTGGGAGCAGGAATTCTGTGTGTCACACCCCTCTGTGCTCCTGGGAGCAGGAATTCTGTGTGTCACACCCCTCTGTGCTCCTGGGAGCAGGAATTCTGTGTGTCACACCTCTCTGTGCCCCTGGGAGCAGGAATTCTGTGTGTCACACCTCAGTGTGCCCCTGGGAACAGGAATTCTGTGTGTCACACCTCTCTGTGCCCCTGGGAGCAGGAATTCTGTGTGTCACACCTCAGTGTGCCCCTGGGAACAGGAATTCTGTGTGTCACACCTCTCTGTGCCCCTGGGAGCAGGAATTCTGTGTGTCACACCCCTCTGTGCCCCTGAGAGCAGGAATTCTGTACCTGGGAGCAGGAATTCTGTGTGTCACACCCCTCTGTGCCCCTGGGAGCAGGAATTCTGTGTGTCACACCCCTCTCTGTGCCCCTGGGAGCAGGAATTCTGTACCTGGGAGCAGGAATTCTGTGTGTCACACCTCTCTGTGCCCCTGGGTGCAGGAATTCTGTACCTGGGAGCAGGAATTCTGTGTCTCACCCCTCTCTGTGCCCCAGTCCCCTGCAATCCCTGGCAAGAGGCATCCCTGAGCCTCCACCCCAGCAGGACGTGGCACGGGGCTGATCCAGGGATCCAAGGAATAGTGTAGAAGGAGTGATTAAACCCAGGAAACAGAAGGAAAAGTGATCCCAGTGACAGGAACACCCTTGGAGAGGGGATCAGTGTCTTCCCTGAACACTGGCACCTTTCCCCAGCTCTCCAGTGCTCTCCATGCACTCCCTCCTCCTGCAGCTGTGCCCTGAGCTGTGCCCAGCACTAAGGGAACCTCAGTTGGGCTGTCCTGGGAACCCAAGGGTTGGGCTGAGCCCTCCCAGGGCCCTGTGAGCCCTCCCAGGATCAGGGGCTCCCAAAAATGCTGCTCTGAGCAGCACGGTAGCCCTGGGCAGGTTAAACTGCAAACCCACAGAAAACACCACAGAAAACCCACACAACAGTGGAACCCTCCAGAACAACATCCCTGGCCTGAGAGAGCCCGTGGAAAGGGACCCCAGGGCTCCTTGGAACTGCCCAGCAAATTAATACAAGCATGGGAATTACAAAAGTGACCCAGATTTAGGGCCTGAATTCCAGAGGGACGCTCGCGCACTTGGGATGTTCTTCCCCAAACAAACTTTGTTTAAGGAATCCCAACATTCCATCTCTCTCTCCAGGGAGAGGATGTGCTGGCACAGAACTGACAGACTACTGAAGCACAGAAATGGAATTCAAAGCTGGAATAAGTTATGGAAAACCAAAAATGGATCAACGCACCAGGAACCTCAGCAGGAAAGAGCTGAGATGGGATCAGCAGGAAGGGAGGCAGGATAGCAGGAGGGGAAGGGAGTCCAAAAGTGAAATATGTACTGTAGTAAGAAAGAGAATAATGGGATAAAAGTCTGGGGAGGTCCTCTAAATCCTTGAGATTGGCTCCCATTGGGAAAATATCCTCTGCCTCTGCTGCTGCAGAACTCCTCCTTTATGGCAGGGAAAGGCCAAGCGCAGCAGCAAACTGGGAATCTGTGTGAGATGAGGGGGCAAAGGGAAAAATGACTCCATGCCCAGCACCAGAAGGAATTTGGCTGATTAAAAATAAACTCCAGGTATTGTTTTGGGAGGTTTGCTTGGTGTCAGTGCCAGGAATAGGAGTTCAGCACATGGAGGAGACAAACTTATCCCAGCAACGCCAGCCTGGGGAGCTCCTTGCCTCTGGAACCCTCTCCTGGGGAAGAGGCAGCCCTGGATCCTGTGACTGACAGGGACCCACCTGCTCCCAAGGCGAGCAGGGTCTGTTTGCTTGTGCCAGGGAATGCCCTGGCAGCTGGGAAATGAGCAGGACACGAGCAGGGGCAGGAGCACATCGCCCTGCAGGGCAGTCCCTCTCACTCCCTTGTCCAGCTGGAAGCCCTGGGAAATCCCACTCGTTTTCAGTGATGGGATAAAGACCTGAGAGAGGAAACCAAACTGCTGCCAAACCCAGCTCCACCAGACAGCCGACCTGAAGGAGTTGTAGGAGAAGTTCTGCTCATTTCTTGGGGTATTTTGGGTACAGTTTTAAAGATTTCCTCCAAGTTTAATGTGTTCTTGTTGTGCATTTTCTGCGTTTTGACCCCGTTTTTAAAGGCAGGCTGTCTCCTGTTTGGGATTGCACTCACCCTGTGCCACAGAGCCCAGCTCTCCCTGGATCCCTAAGGAATGATGGCCCTGGGGAGATGCTCCTTGCTTTTTGCCCTATGGAAACATGGCTGGGAAAGCAGAGGGAGTGTGAGATCCACCTGGGAAACTCTCCCTGAAGATCAATCCAAAACAGGACACACTGGGAGCTCTGGCCTTGAAAATCTGATATTCCTCTAAGTCCAGATGCCTTAAAATCCAACCTTCCAACCCAAACCAGGCTGGGATTCTGATTCCTCTCTCTGTCATCTTGGAGCCAGGAGAGCAGCAAGAGATGGAATTAGTGAGGCTGCCTGGCAAAGAGGGTTTCAGCCAGAAAGAAAGAAAAAAATTAAAAAAAGAAAAGAGGAACAAAAAAAAGGAAAAATACCAAAGAGGGGGAAAGGGAAAAAAAAAAAAAAGAAAAAAAGGGAAGAAAGGGGAAATAAGTGAAAAGAAAAAAAGGAAAAAGAAAAAAGGGAAAGAAAAAGGAGAAACAGTAATTAAAAAGGAATAAAGGAAAAGGAAGAAAGGGAAAAACGAGAAATTCAAAAGGAAAAAGGGAAAAAATGAGAAATTCAAAAGGAAAAAAGGAAAAACCAAGAAATTTAAAAGGAAAAAAAGGAAAAGCCAAGAAATTCAAAAGGAAAAAAAGGAAAAGCCAAGAAATTCAAAAGGAAAAAAGGAAAAGGAAGAAAGGGGAAAAGACATTAAAAAAAAAAAGAAAAGGGGGGAAATAAAACGCGAAAGAGAAAATGTGGAAAAAGAAACTATGGAAAAACAGGAAAAAAGAAGCGAAACCCTGGAGCCTGTTGAGCGCAGTCCCCGGCCCGGCTGTGCCCGCCCCCGAGCTGGCACCGCCCGCGACAGTCGCGACACGGCCCAGGCGGCGACGGGACCGGGACCGGGACTGGCACCGGGCCCTGCCCCAGCCTCTGCCCCATTCCCGTTCCCATTCCCGGTCCCGCTCCCGTTCCCGATTCCCATCCCCGTTCCCGACTCACACATTCCGGCTCCCCGGCTGCCCCCGGCCCGAGCGCCCCACGCCGGCCCCGCACCGGCACCGCGGCCATGGCGGCACCGGATCCGCCCCGGGACCGCCCCTGGAACCGGCACCGCCCCGGGATCCGCCCCTGGAACCGGCACCGCCCCGGGGCCGCCCCTGGAACCGGCACCGCCCCGGGACCTCCCCTGGAACCGGCACCGCCCCGGGATCCGCCCCCGGAACCTCCCCCCGGCACCGGCACCACCCAGGGAACCGGGATCAACCGGGATCCACCCCAGGGCCGCCCCTGTAACGCGGTCCCGCGAGGCGCTCCTGGAACCGCCCCTGGATCCAGCCCCGGAGCCTCCCCCGGCACCGGCACCGCCCCGGGATCCACCCCCGAGCCCGGGATCTGCCCCCGGAGCCTCCCCCGGCCCGGCCGGGGATGCGGCCCCGGTTCCCCGGTTCCAGCACCGAGCTGGGCCGACCGCGGCCGCTCCGCGTACATCGCGCAGCGCTGAGCCCGGCCCCGTCCGGATCACGGCATGGCCACACTTGGGAGGGACCCCAAACCCCCCCAGTGCCAGCCCTGCCATGGCAGGGACACCTCCCACTGTCCCAGGTGCTCCCAGCCCCAGTGTCCAGCCTGGCCTTGGGCACTGCCAGGGATCCAGGGGCAGCCCCAGCTGCTCTGGGCACCTGTGCCAGGGCTGCCCACCCTGCCAGGGAACAATTCCCAATCTCCTATCCAGCCCTGCCAGGGAACAATTCCCAATTCCCAATCTCCCATCTAAATTTACCCACTGTCAGCTTAAAGCCATTGCCCTTGTCCTGTCCCTCCATCTCTCAGCTCCTTCACACTCGGCTCACCCTGGATCCTTCTCCAGGCTGAACGACCCCGATTGTCCCAGCCCTTCTCACCGGGTGAAGCTCCCTCCATCCCTCTCTAATAAAGCACTTCCAGCTGCACCCAGCGGTTTTGCAGGAGAGGACACAGATTATTCCCTGGCATCCATCCCCTCTGGAGCTCTGGAACACTGCCTTGACCTGAGGCTGTGGAGAAGCTTCCAAAATGGAATGGCAGAACTGGGATTGTGGGTGTGGAGTTTGAGTAGAAGTGTGTGATATCACAGGCTGGGAAACTTGGAGTTTAATGGTTTAGAATACAGTAATATATATATCTAAGGTAAAATGGAGGGTTTAGGCTGGTCCTTCTTCTTCACCTTCTTCTTGACCTTCTTCTCCATGGGTTTGGGTGGTTTTGTGTAATTGGATAAAAAGCCCACACTGCAGATCACAGGTGGTTGGGTATTGGGTTAAAAGTAAAAATAATTGAGGTGTCATTTCTTAATTGGACAGTTTATTCTTAAAAGGCCTTGTAGAGAGAGAGAGATGGGGCTCTATTTCTAGTTTGTTGAAGTGCTGCAGAACTCAGCGTTTGTGAGACTGTGACAGAGATAAGAGCTAACAAACACCTGAGTCCCAACAAGAAATACCCTCTCACAATTTAATCCCAGCCTTGGCAGAAAGGAAACAAAGAATTCATTAGAAAGGGAACACAGGATTCTTTGGGAAAGCTGCTGGAAAACTGCAGTGGGATTTGGGAGCAGCTGGGAGCTCTCACCCAGCCTCTTCCCTCGGGGGTTTTCACCCCAGTTTGGGCTCCACATCCATCTCTCTTTGGGGCTGCAGGTGAGCAGGGCATCACCTGGCACTTGTCCCCCAGCCTGTTGTCACAGACACATTTTATGTAAAATCCATTCCTTAGGATTTTTCCTCCTGAGAAGCTGAGAGGCCTCAGGAACAAAATGTAAATAATAATTATTTGCTGCTGTGGAATGCAACAGGTGCATCTGGGATTGGTCTCATGTGGTTGTGTTTAATTAATGGCAATCACAGCCCAGCTGTCTCGGACTTGCTGGTCAGTCACAAGCTTTTATTATCATTCCAATTCTTTCCTTTGCTTTCAAGCTTGCTGATGAAATTTATTCTTCTATTCTTTTAGTATAGTTTTTTTAAAAAATATTATTATTATAGTTTTATATATTATTTATTATATTTATTTAGTTTAGCTTATATATTATTATATTTATTTATATATTATTATATTATTATAGTTTTATATTCTATATATTTTGTATAAATATATAACAATACATTTATAGATATACATAATATAATTTTATTTATGTTAGTATAGTTTCAAATATATATTAAAATATATAATATTAAAATATAAATATTAAATATAGTAAATGATAAATATTAAATATATGAAATATTAAATTATAATATTAAAATATTTTACATATAGTTTATTATATTTATTTAGATATTAATATTATTATAGTGCTATATGTAATACACATATATTATATACATATATAATAATATATTTATATTATTAGTATTTTAAAAATATCATATACATCATAAAATAATAAACCAGCCTTGTGAAACATGGAGTCAGATCCTCATCTCTTCCCTCTTCCTGGGGCCCCTGTGAACACGGCCACAGCCTGCTCCACCCCGAGTCCTTGAAGCTTCCCTGGGATGCTCCTGCCAAGGCTCCATATGGGATCCCAGAAATACAGCTGGATGGGAGGCAGATTTAGCTGTCCCCTGGCTCCAGGCCTATCCATTTGGAGCTGCAGTCCTCGCCTCTCCCTTCCCAAGGAGCCTGCAAAGGTCTCGGGGAGCTCTCTCAAGGCTGAGCTTTGATTTACAGGCAGAGCTGGAGCTGACGTGGGCCACAGAGGGAAGAGATTTATTTCCAGGGGTTCCATCTGTCCCACTCGGAGCGGAACCGTGGCTCAGAGCCTGGGCCTCCATCCCATAATGCCTGGGCCCAGAGCCTTGGGATTCCTTCTGCTGAATTCCTCCACAGCCCAAATCCAGCCCTGCTCTTTGGGAACCCACCAGGAATGGGACTGGGACAGGAATCCCAAAAAAGAGCCCTAAACCCAGGAAAGATTCAGGTGTCCTGTGGCTGCTATCTGACTGTGAGTCCTTTCTTTAAACAAGTATCCTACATAGCATCGTTTCTATTTTAACATTTTGTTATAACCTAAAACTATATTGAGCACACTGTGTAAGAAAATGCATACAGCATCACTTTCTAGCACAACACATATAATATTCATTTGAATATCTGTGAAAAGCCAATCATGAAATACGCATTTTTCACCGTTACCAACTATTTTACAACAGTTCCTGATCCATTTTTATCAATTGGAACGGCACGACCGCCACGGGGGACACGTCACACGCGGGACACGTGACACGGGGGCACGTGACACAGGGAGGGAGGAACACGTGACACGGGAAAGATACGTGACGCGGCGGGACACGTGACGCGGGCGGGACACGTGAGGCAGGAGGAAGCGCGTGCCCAGGGCGGACGCACGTGACCCGCGGTTGCCGCCACGTGACCGGCGGTGACCCCACGTGTCCCTGGCTGGGCCCGGCCATGGCGGGCGCGGTGGCGGCCGCGGGCTCCGTGGAGCAGTTCCAGAAGCTGCTGCAGCGCCCGGACAGGTGAGGGAGCAATGGGCCCGTCCCTGTGTCCCTGACCGTGGCTCCCGTCCCGCCGTGCCGTCCCTCAGTCTCCTCCGTGGGGGCCATCTCCGCCTGCCGTCCCTCCGTGCCATCCGTTGGGGCCATGCCGGTGTCACCTCTGTGGGGTCCAGCCCGGGTTCCCCATCCCGGTGTCTCCTCTTTGGGTCCCGTCCCTCGGTGCCATCCCGTTGTCCCCTCCCGGTCCCCGCAGGGCACAGCTCGGGACGGGCCGGTGCTGCCGCAGCGCCCGGTAAAAACTGCGAGGGGAAGATAAAAAAACCCCAAACTGGGGACAAACCGAGCCCCGAGCTGCTCAAAGGCTGGGCTTTGGCCTGGCTATGGACAGGCTTAGGCTTAGGCTTAGCTTAGGCTCGGGCTTAGGCCTGGCTTAGGCTTGGCTTTGGCCCGGTTTATGCTCGGGCTTTGGCCAGGCTTAGGCCCGGGCTTAGGCTCGGCTTTGGCTCGGCCTCTGCCAGCCCCGCGTTCCCCTGGCTCAGCTCTCGGAGGTGCCGCCCTATAGCAGGTCCTGCCGCAGGGAATTTGGGGCCAAATTGGGCGAATCGTCTGGAAAATCCCATTAACCAGAGCTGCCCTGAGAGCTGGGATTGTCCTCCAGCCGTGGGAGTGTCACCAAAACCGCCGGGACACTTCAGTGGGAACAGCAGTGACACTTCAATGGGAACAGCAGTGGAATTTCAATGGGAACAGCAGTGACATTGCAGTGGCACAGCAATGGGAACAGCAGTGGAATTTCAATGGGAACAGCAGTGGGAACAGCAGTGACATTGCAGTGGCACAGCAGTGACTTTGCAGTGGAAACAGCATTGACACTGCAGTGGGAGCAGCAGTGACCAACTATGCTGTGACCAATGTCACAGCAGTGACACTGCAGTGGGAGCACCATCATTTGGGTGTTTATTGACACAGAAGTGGCTCTGAATTATTCTTCTCCCACCCAGGGTCTCATTAAGCTGGTTTTGTGCTCTATGATTAATGACAGGGCTCTGCTTTTCCTACAACCCCAGCCTGCTCTGGGATCTGCAGGCCCATCCAGGGACACCTTGCAGTGTCCCAGGGTGCTCCCAGCCCTGTCCTGAGCAATCCCAGTGGTTTTATTCCAGTGCTCCATGCACGTGTTTAACTGTGGGAGGGGAGAGCTGCACTAAGCACCTCTGTAATTACAGATTTACAGTGATTTAAAGTGTGGGGGGATACCAGCATCAGTTCTGAGAGACAACCAAAGGAAATGCTGTTAAATGATGGTTCTGGGAAAAAGGAACAGAATTTCTTCCAGACTTGCTGTAGGACCTCCACTTTCCCTGCTGGAATTGTCCTTCAGCTGGATTGTTTTGTAGGGACATTGCAGAAGGAATTCGTGTGCCCAAAGTAAAGTGGCTTCAGGAACAAACACGATATTTTAAGGTTATTTAAAAAAACCCACCAGTAATTTTCTCATTGCCTTTGTCACAGAACATAATTCAGTTTTCTCTCTAAAGGAATTGATGATTTTATCCATGTTCTTGGACCCAAGATGAGCTGATAATTCTGATAACTCTTCTTCTGCTTCCTTTGAAAACAGCATTTATAATTACATGTTAATTTAATAGCATTTCCTGTTTCAGAAAATTAACATTTCTTGCATTAAGTTATCAGTAAGTTTGTGTTGTAGAATGAGTGTAAATCTTGATATTTAAGGAGAAAATTGTGGATTTGTCATAACCTTTTTGTCCCTGCCCTGTTTAATAGTGGAGCTTTTTTTTTTAACCTTGACTGAACACAGGGAACACTTTTTGTTAGGAGTTACTTAAGTGCTTCATTTTGCCAACTCTTTATTTTTTATCTCTCTTAATGTTTTCAAGTACTCTTTTTTTTTTTTTTAAAGTGAAATTGAAGTGCTCAGTGAGCAGTTTGGTTGCAAAATCTGAATTGTTTTGTGAATGAATTTTAAAAAAATCAAACAACTGAAACGATACCCTTAGTGCAATTGAATTTAAAATATGTTCTTCCTGAAGCTAAAAATGAATATATTGCAGCTGGATGTTGGTAAGGAAGGAGCAGGCTCTGGTGGGATAAGGATGAAATAATCCTGTGGTGATTTGCCCTGAGGCCCATCCCTGTGGCCAGGTGTGTCCTGCTGTGAGCACAGACTTAAACTGAGGACTTGTGGGGAAAGAAAAGTTGTTCTGTTGTTTTTCTGCCAGAATTTTCTAGAGTTTCACTGAAAAATCGAGTTTGTGAAAGCATCCAGGGTGTGTGACCAGGTCACAGGAACTGCTCCAGCAGGGATCTTGTGCTGCCCACGCAGCTGCTACAATTTACAATGAATTTCCATTATTTAGGGATAAAAGGCATGAAGTGGCTGCTGTTGGATGGGTGACTTGATTTCTCTATTTTTCTAGAGTAAATTAGTACTAGTACATTGTATCTTTAATTCCTTATTCCCATTCTCTGGGAGTGCAGAGGGTTTGACCTCTGCAAAGATGGAGAATGGAGTTGAAAATTCCAATATCTTCTCACTGCTGCCGTCCCAGGTGTTTAAGCCCATGGGAGCTGGTACCCAGTGGGATGGGATTTCTGCTCACACCTTTAAATGCTGTGTAGAACCAATCCCAAACATCCCAGCAAACCTGCAATAAGAAGTTGGAGCTAATGCAAGCAGAAAAATAACATTGCAGTGTGACAGGCTCTGTACTGCATGGCCTCAGCACTGCTGCCTGGGCTCGGAATGGTCCCTTGGAAAGGAAACTCCTGGCTGTGCTTTAAAGGGGTTTTTTTATCTCAGGTGATGCCTCAGGTTTGGCTTTTCTATTTTCCCATTCTGTGCTGCTTTAGTGTGCAGGTCTGAGCTTCACATCAGGGGATGCTGAGCTCTGTGCACAGAGCAGGGACACAAAACAATTCCTGCTCCAGCTGGGCACCAAGGACAAATGATCCAAATCTCAGCCCAGGAGCACAAACCCCGTGGGCTGGAGAGAGAAAAACAAGCAGGGTGGGACTGCAGGGGCTAAAGCTGGAATGGGACAATGAACTGCAAGGTGCAAATGGAGCAGAACTGATCCCAGGGACAGAGCCCGTGCCCGGCCGTGCATTTTGGGGCCATTTTGGTTCATCTTGGGTGCAGCCCTGGCTGGGCTCTGGTGCTGCCCAAGGTGGATCCATGGAGGGGATGCTTTGAATAAATCCCTGCTTTATTCTGGAGCTCTGCCCAGCATCTCTAGGGCAGCAGGTGGTGGGGATTGATGGGTTTTCATAGAGTGCCCATCCCTGGAGGGGGCACTCTGGGCTCTGGGGACAAGGTGGCTGTCGGGGCCCTGGATGGTGATTCTGGAGGCCTCTCCCAGGCTCAGGGGTTCCATGGTGCAGGTGTTTTTTGGCAGCTGTCCCCAGCAGTGCTGTTTCTCCCCAGGTCCCTGGTGGTGGTGCACTTCTGGGCACCATGGGCTCCGCAGTGCGCGCAGATGAACGAGGTGATGGCAGCGCTGGCACGGGAGCACAGCCAGGTCACCTTTGTGCAGGTGAGCACAGGGACAGCCCTGGGGCAGGGAAATGTTCCACAGCAGGGGCAGCTTCCTCTTGGGCTGCCTCTGGGGCCTCACATTTCCAATGCCCCTCTCACATCTGGTGTCCCAGAGGTGCTGCTGCTCTCAGGGATGGCTCAGACTGGGAGTCCTGGAATGCCTTGGGTGGGAAGGGACCCCAAAGCCCATCCAGTGTTATCCTAGAGGTGCTGCTCTCAGGGATGGTCAGACTGGGAATCCTGGAATGCCTTGGGTGGGAAGGGACCCCAAAGCCCATCCAGTGTTATCCCAAAGTGCTGCTGCTGTCAGGGATGGCTCAGACAGGGAATCCTGGAATGCCTTGGGTGGGAAGGGACCCCAAAGCCCATCCAGTGTTACCCTAGAGGTGCTGCTGCTGTCAGGGATGGCTCAGACTGGGAATCCTGGAATGCCTTGGGTGGGAAGGGACCCCAAAGCCCATCCAGTGTTACCCTAGAGGTGCTGCTGCTGTCATGCATGGCTCAGACTGGGAATCCTGGAATGCCTTGGGTGGGAAGGACCCCAAAGCCCATCCAGTGTTATCCCAAAGTGCTGCTGCTGTCATGCATGGCTCAGACAGGGAATCCTGGAATGCCTTGGGTGGGAAGGGACCCCAAAGCCCATCCAGTGTTATCCCAAAGGTGCTGGTGTCATGGATGGCTCAGACTGGGAATCCTGGAATGCCTTGGGTGGGAAGGGACCCCAAAGCCCATCCAGTGTTACCCTAGAGGTGCTGCTGCTGTCATGCATGGCTCAGACTGGGAATCCTGGAATGCCTTGGGTGGGAAGGGACCCCAAAGCCCACCCAGTGCCTCCCCTGCCATGGCAGGGACACCTCCCACTGTCCCAGGGTGTCCAGCCCTGGGGATGTTCCTGGTTAAGGGATCTCAGGGTTCCCAGAGGATTCCTGTGGCACTGAAATGACACTTCAGGAAAGTGAGCTCACTCCCTGCAGGGCTGTCACTCTGCTCTGTGAGACCCTCTGCACATCTCCTGGGATCCAGGGGAAGGAGGAAGGAATTCCCTTCACGTGCTGTTGGTTTTAAACCAAATTTCTCTGGTTAATGAGACACTTGTGGGATGATGAGGGCAGGGAGCAGTGGAGCAGCCAGCTGTGTGTGAGTATTTTAATGTGATTTTTACAGCCTTTAGGATGTGTGTATGGGTTTTTTTAATGATTCCTCTCAGTTGGTATTTGTAAAACAGGTCAGAATTATTTTAATGGTATTTTATGACTTAAAGCTCCAAAAGACTAATTTTCGACATATTGCAAATTCAAGATGCTTACATTTATCTAAAGTTTAGTAGCTTTTACTCAGCCCAACAAAGTCTGCAATCTCTCAATTGCCTTTTTATTATTCCTATATCATTTATTTATGACCTTTATTATTCAGCTGTAATTTATATTTTAATAACAAGGTTCCAAAGTCATCCAGGGCTGTGAAACCAAGGTGGTGGCACATCCTTTCCCCATCTTCCCTCCTCCCAGCAATTTTAATATTACTGGTGTTCTTGCTCAGAGAAAATAAGCTGATGAAAATTCTTGGGTGAATTTTACTGATACATTTTGGAGGGAGGAGCTCCTCCAGAGGAATATATTTGATTTTGGCAGTCCTTGGTGGGATTTTTGTGTTCCAGAATATCCAGCCTGCCTTTGAATTGGCAAGCACCTGTTACCTCCCGAGATGTTTGGTTGAAATGAATGTGTTCATATCCCAGAGTGCTCACAAACAACATTTAGGGAAGCTGTGTCAATGAGAGCAAGTTCCTGAAATATGAAATGAAATCTGTTCTGTGTTATATGGAACAGAAATATCCAGCAGGAAATTTTGCTGGGAAAGAAAATGAGTATTAGACATGGAAGTCATCATTTGCCCCTGGAAAAAGAATCAATAATTGGAATTACCTATTCTCTTTCAATTATGTACAAGCTTTCAGTTCAATTTCAGTTGGATGTAAGCTTTCCTTTTCTAGCTGTAGTTTTCCAGTTGGTTCTCCTGGAGTGGTGATTTCCAGGAGGAGGCTGGGGCTCACTTCTGATGCTCCTGCTTTGCCTCTCTAATTAGTGGCTTCATTAGGAGCCCGTGTGGCTGGAGCAGCTCGAAATCTGAGCCAGTGAAGATAAATTTTCATAGCAAATGCCTCTGTGATGGAAGTGGGAGCAGGAATCCCAGGCTGGGCACTCAGCAGCCTTGCAGGAGTTAAAAATCAAGTTCAAAATCACCCTCAGCTGAAGGAGCAGCTCCTTTTCCCTTGCTAATTTGCAGGGGGCTGCAGATGGCAGGGGTGATGCAGAGCCCCCCAAGGGGGCACAAAAGCACCTCTGTGGTGGTGACATCACTGGGGCCAGTGATTTATGGCTTCCAATATAGCAGGAGCTGCACAGCATTGAGAATTTACTGGGTCAGGAGTGCACCAAAAATTTTATTCGCAGCCTCCGGGCGTCTTTTGAAATGTGCAACAAAATAAAAACCTCTGAACCTGTTCTGACACCGTGGAGGTTCAGCGGGTGCCATGCAGCCCAGAGAGTCTCATTTAAATGCAAATGTCTCCCAGACTTCAGCAGCAGATCCTGCTTAAATGTATAAAATGCCAGGGAGAACATTCCAGGATTGACACTTGCAGTGAAACTTTAAAGAAGATTATGAAAATAATCCAGTTCTTTTTTTTTTTTTTGGTTTGGTTTTTAGCTGGAAGCTGAGGCTGTGCCTGAAGTGTCTGAAAAATATGGAATTAGTTCTGTTCCAACGTTCTTGTTCTTTAAGGTAAGAGGAAATGGATTTAAGAGGAGATGAATTTAAGAAAAGTGGATTTAAGGGAAAATAGAATCCATGTGGACTCTTAATACTTATACTTTTGTAATACTCTACCAGAACCTTAGGAGCTTTCTCAGTGAGGAAACACCTCTGTAACTGATTGAATTCTATGCAGTGGAACCTAAAAATGGAAATAGATATGGTTTTTGCACTTTATGTGGAATAGTTCAGGGCTTCCTTAAGTGCTTCGGGACTCATACATAGTTTTTATTTCACTTGTTGTACTTGGGTCAAAAAATTTACAGCAACATTTCCTTGTGTTGTAGTGGGGGAAAAGACCCAAGTAAATATGGTAATAACAGAAATAACAATTCTGTTTGGGTGCTATTTGCCTGTGATGATAAAATGGATAATATTTTATGAAATAAGTATTTCTAGAGGCAAACTTGGTGCTGTTACTGAGGCCTTGCAGTGGCTGCCCAGAACAGAGGCTAGACAAGGTTGGGAGGATAAAGTGGGTATTTATTAAAGGCCTTCCACAGGTGCACCTTGGGCACTCAGAGCCTCAGAGCTACACCAGGATGAGCCATGGGTTTGTCAGGCAGATGTGAGTTTGGGCTATTTACATAGCAGGGGTTCATCCTCCAGTTCAGCTTCAGGTGATGAAGTTATTCACCCCCAGTTTGCTCCTCCCAATTCACTTTAGTTTATTCTTTTCAGGACCTGAGGCTGTAGGGTGTCCTGAGTTTCAGGCCTGGAGGGATTGTTTAGTCTGACCAAAATGTGAAGACACTTAACTACACTTTGTATGGAGTTCAGAGTTAGGCACTAATGCAGCATAGGATCTGAAAAACACAAAAGCTGAAATCCCTGAGGCATCATTAGTGCCAGAAAGGCACGAGCCTGGCAGTGCAGCTCCTCCCTGGAAAGCCAGGCTTGGCTGGCTGGCTTTGCTGTGCTTGAGCCTGGGCTGGACTGAAGGCTGTGAGTGCTGTGCTTGAGCCCAGCCTAGACTGAAGGCTGTGAGTGCTGTGCTTGAGCCCAGCCTAGACTGAAGGCTGTGAGTGCTGTGCTTGAGCCCAGCCTAGACTGAAGGCTGTGAGTGCTGTGCTTGAGCCAGGCCTAGACTGAAGGCTGTGAGTGCTGTGCTTGAGCCAGGCCTAGACTGAAGGCTGTGAGTGCTGTGCTTGAGCCCAGCCTAGACTGAAGGCTGTGAGTGCTGTGCTTGAGCCCAGGCTGGGCTGAAGGCTGTGAGTGCTGTGCTTGAGCCCAGCCTAGACTGAAGGCTGTGAGTGCTGTGCTTTGAGCCCAGCCTAGACTGAAGGCTGTGAGTGCTGTGCTTGAGCCCAGCCTAGACTGAAGGCTGTGAGTGCTGTGCTTGAGCCTGGGCTGGACTGAAGGCTGTGAGTGCTGTGCTTGAGCCCAGCCTAGACTGAAGGCTGTGAGTGCTGTGCTTGAGCCCAGCCTAGACTGAAGGCTGTGAGTGCTGTGCTTGAGCCAGGCCTAGACTGAAGGCTGTGAGTGCTGTGCTTGAGCCCAGCCTAGACTGAAGGCTGTGAGTGCTGTGCTTGAGCCTGGGCTGGGCTGAAGGCTGTGAGTGCTGTGCTTGAGCCAGGCCTAGACTGAAGGCTGTGAGTGCTGTGCTTGAGCCCAGCCTAGACTGAAGGCTGTGAGTGCTGTGCTTGAGCCTGGGCTGGGCTGAAGGCTGTGAGTGCTGTGCTTGAGCCTGGGCTGGGCTGAAGGCTGTGAGTGCTGTGCTTGAGCCTGGGCTGGACTGAAGGCTGTGAGTGCTGTGCTTGAGCCCAGCCTAGACTGAAGGCTGTGAGTGCTGTGCTTTGAGCCTGGGCTGGGCTGAAGGCTGTGAGTGCTGTGCTTGAGCCCAGGCTGGACTGAAGGGTATGGTTTAGCCCACCTGGACTGAAGGCTGGGCTTTATCCCCTGTGTCCTGCAGTCTGTGTGTGCTGTGTCTATGCCTGTTCTGGGGCAGTGTGTGCTGTGTCTGTGCCTGTTCTGAGGGCAGGCTGTGCTGTGTCTATGCCTGTTCTGAGGCACTCTGTGCTGTGTCTATGCCTGTTCTGAGGCACTCTGTGCTGTGTCTGTGCCTGTTCTGCACTCTGTGTGTGCTGTATCTATGCCTGTTCTGCACTCTGTGTGTTATTCCTGCAGAATTCCCAGAATGTGGACCGCCTGGACGGCGCTCACGCCCCGGAGCTGACGCAGAAGGTTCAGCGGCACGCGGCGGGCACGGCGGGCACGGCCGGCCCCGGGGGCGCTGCCCCTGCCCAGGAGCAGCTGCACGCCCGCCTCAGGGGGCTCATCAACGCTGCCCCCTGCATGCTCTTCATGAAGGGCTCTCCCAAGGAGCCCCGCTGTGGTGAGCCAGCCTGCCTGCTGGGCCTCCCTGGCACAGAGCGCTGCGGTGTGCCCCACCGGGCCAGGCTGGGGCCAGCGCGGCCCTGAGCCACGGTGGGGTCAGCACGGCCCTGAGCCACGGTGGGGTCAGCATGGCCCTGAGCCAGGCTGGGGTCAGCGCGGCCCTGAGCCAGGCTGGGGCCAGCGCAGCCCTGAGCCATGGTGGGCATGGCTGGGAGCCAGGGTGGGCATGGCCCTGAGCCAGGCTGGGGCCAGCACGGCCCTGAGCCAGGGTGGGCATGGCCCTGAGCCAGGGTGGGCATGGCCCTGAGCCAGGGTGGGGCCAGCACAGCCCTGAGCCACAGTGGGACCAGCACGGCCCTGAGCCAGGGTGGGCATGCCTGAGAGCCAGGCTGGGGCCAGCGCGGCCCTGAGACAGGGTGGGCACGGCCCTGAGCCTGGCTTGGGGTCAGCAAGGCCCTGAGCCAGGGTGGGGTCAGCACAGCCCTGAGCCAGGGTGGGGTCAGCACAGCCCTGAGCCAGGCTGGGCACGGCCCTGAGCCAGGGTGGGCACGGCCCTGAGCCAGGGTGGGCACGGCCCTGAGCCAGGCTGGGCACGGCCCCGAGCCAGGGTGGGCACGGCCCTGAGACAGGGTGGGATCAGCACAGCCCTGAGCCGGGGTGGGCACGGCTGGGAGCCAGGTTAAGCCTAGCTGTGAGCCCAGCTGTGGGCCAGGTTGAGCCCAGCTGTGAGCCCAGCTGTGCTGAGATCCCAGGGGGTTCCACTGCAGGCTTCAGCAGGCAGATGGTGGAGATCCTGCAGAAGCACGGCGTGGCCTTCAGCAGCTTTGACATCTTCTCTGACGAGGAGGTGCGCCAGGGGCTCAAAGCCTTCTCCAACTGGCCAACCTACCCCCAGCTCTACGTCAAGGGCGAGCTCATCGGGGGCCTGGACATCGTCAAGGTGACACCACGCAATTTCCCTCCTCTCTGGCTTGCCTGAAATGTCCTTGTCTTGCTTCTTCCACCTCATGTTTGCTTTTTTCCCTAATTTCCCCAGGAGCTCGAGGCGTCAGGAGAGCTGGACACAATCTGCCCAAAGGGCCAGAAGCTGGAGGACAGGTGGGGGAGTTATGACAATTTTTGAGGTTTTTTTCTATGCTTATACAGGGGAAACCCTCTGTGAATTTCTGCTTTATCAGAAGTGCCTCAAGAATTCATTTACTTGCAGAATTCTTGCAGTTTTTCAATGTCTTTTGGGGTTTGTACATTTAAGTCCAAGAATCTTTACTTGTATTTGTGGTTTAATTTCTGCTTGTTGCAAGAATCTATTTTTATATATATATATCTGTAGATATATATATCTATTTATGCATTTATATATCTATATCTATTTATATATCTGTATTTTTCTACATATTTATAAATACGCCTTTCTATATTTCTATATCTCTATTTCGATATTTCTATATCTATGTATATATTTATAAATATATATCTATATTTCCATATTTTTCTTTATTAATATATATATACTTATATATCTACTTGAATATTTATATATCTATATGTATCTATATGTATATATATATATATGTGTTTATATATCTGTATCTGTAGGTGGATATATAGATATAGATTCATTCTTGTCTCTCTTTAGCAATTTATTATTTAAAAATAACTGGGAAAATCATCTTTTTAAGCTTTTTCCAGCTTTATTTGCCACAGATTTCCAACTCTGGTGTCACTGGAAGGAATCCCTGCCTGGTTCTTCTCCCTGCTCAGTGCAGTGCACAAATAATTTAATAAATCCCATGTAAAAATGGAGATAAGAAATAAACGCACCATTCTAAATTCTAGGGATTTATTCATTCCTTCCAAATTTATCCCACGCCTTGGGTTGCTTTACTTTGAAATTGTTTCCCTGAGCTCACAAACCCCAATTAATGCTTTTAGCAGAGATTAAATTGGAGATAAAGATGAGATGGGCTCATCTTTAAAAACTTACTTTTGGTGGCCTTTAAAAACTTACTTTTTAAAGCCTTTTAGCCCCTTCCTCTGCTTTTTAAGGAGTTTGTTAAGAAATTCAACATTTTTTGGTCAGTTCTTGACGAAGTTTGCAAATTGCACAAGCAGCAACCCCATTTACACAGATTTTTTTTGCTCGGCACAAACTTTTGAGGGAAAGAAGGGAATGGGAAATGTCCTGTGTCTCCCAGAGGGTTTTAAAGTTTCCCTAAAGTTTTTTTTTGGGTTAAAGTTGTCCATGAGATGTGTTTGTAAGGAGCAGCAGCACCTCTGGGGAGGCTTTAGTGCCATTTTCTCCATGGGAGATGGGTTCCTGCTGGGAGTGCATTCCCATCCCAGGGTGGAATTCTTGGAGATTGATCCGTTGGAGTTTGCATTCCCAATTCTGCATTTTGTTTGGGCTGATAACCAAGGTATTTTATGTCTTTTTCTAGGCTTAAATCCTTGATAAACAAAGCTCCTGTGATGCTCTTCATGAAGGGAAACAAACAGGTAATATGGAATGTTCCAGAAAATTGTGAATTTTACCTTGTTCTTACTTAATTCAAATCACTGCAGCTGCAAAAGTTCTTTCTCTTTTTATTTTGTGCTTCTATAAACCATAAAACAGCCCCTGCTTTTTATTATTGCTAAATATTATCTATTAGATATTTCTATTAATATCAATTAATAGAAATATCTGATGCTTAGATATTATAATAGATATATCTAATATCTTGGATATCTTATAGATATCTATAGTATCTGTTAATATCTAAAAATTGCTGGGTGTTCATTGTCTTCATGTCAAGAGTTTGCAGTGGATACGAATTATTAATTAATTATAATTCCAATTATAATTAATTCTAGTTTAATTATAATTCCAATCATAATTAATTTAATTATAGTTTAATTATAATTAAATTAATTCTAATGAGAATAAGTATGACAAGTTGCTCTTCTTGTTTATTATAGTTTATTATGGTGAATCCAGGCAAGTGATGCCTCAAAATGCAGCAGATTTATTCCATAAATCCATAAAAATCAGGAGATAAAGGATGGGAAAGGGATTAGGGAGTGGCTCATCCAGCAGAAAAATGGGAGTTGCTGTAGTGCAGCTGGAATTCATAGATTTAAAAAGCAGAGACATTTAATATCTGTGTTTTATATATTTTATATTTCAGATGGCAAAATGTGGCTTCAGCAAGCAAATCATAGAAATCATGAATAACACTGGGTAGGTAATGGGGCTTGAGTTTGGGGGGGCAGTTTTGGGGTAAAACTGCATTTTATGGAAAATGTATTAGAAAATAGCAATGGAATTATTCCCCAAATGTAAGTTTTTATTTTTCAAGAGGATTTCAAGCAGTGGAAGGGTTATCTGAGAATTTTATTGGGGCTTTTTGAGATAATTGAGGAGTTTTTTGAAAATTTAGAGGGGTTTTTGAAGATTTTGAGTATTTTTTCAAGATTTTGGGGTTTCTCTGAGAGAATATTGAAGGGTTTTTGTGGAATTTTGAGGACTTCTTGTGAGAATTTTGAGGGGTTTTGAACATTTTTAGGGTTTTTAAAAAATCTTGAGGTTTTGAGACTTTTGAGGGTTTTTTTTTGAGAATTTCAATAGTTTAAAAAAAAATCTTGATGTTTTAGAACTTTGGGGGTTTTTTGAGAATTCTGAGCGGGTTTTGAGAACAGTGAGGAGTTTTTGATAATTTTGAGGATTTTTTGAGAACTTTGAGGGATTTTTCCAGCTTTTTATGGGTTTTTAAAAAATCTTGAGGTTCTACAAATTTTGGGGGGTAATTTTTGCAGTTTCTGTGAGAATTTTGAGGCGTTTCTTTACAAATGTTGTGCGGTTTTGTTGCTTTCTGAGCATTTCTCCCCAGCTGCAGTGTGAATAACATGAATATCCCATTGTTTCCATGAATATCTCATTTTATCCCTCTCTCTCCCCAGTGTGGATTACGAGACCTTTGACATCCTGGAGGATGAGGAGGTAACAGCAGCTGCCCCTCCCTGGGGATCCATTCCCTGCTGCCTTTCCCAGGGCCAGAATTCCCCAATAATTCCTGTTTGATTCCCAGATTTCATTTGGCCAGAATTCCCCAGTAATTCCTGTTTGATTCCCAGATTTCATTTGGCCAGAATTCCCAGTTAATTCCTGTTTGATTTCTCAGATTTGATTTGGCCAGCATTAATTCCTGTTTGATTCCCAGATTTCATTTGGCCAGAATTCCCCAGTAATTCCTGTTTGATTCCCAGATTTGCTTTGGCCAGAATTAATTCCTGTTTGAATCCCCAGATTTGATTTGGCCAGCATTCCCAATAATTCCCACTTGATTTCCCAGATTTGATTTGGCCAGATTTCCCAATAATTCCTGTTGGATTCCCCAGATTTGATTTGGCCAGAATTAATTCCTGTTTGATTTCCCAGATTTGATTTGGCCAGAATTAATTCCTGTTTGATTCCCCAGATTTGATTTGGCCAGAATTAATTCCTGTTTGATTTCCCAGATTTGATTTGGCCAGCATTCCCAATAATTCCTGTGTGATTTCCCAGTTTGATTTGGCCAGAATTCCCAATAATTCCCATTTGATTTCCCAGTTTGCTTTGGCCAGAATTCCCAATATTCCTGTGTGATTTCCCAGTTTGATTTGGGATTAAACAGAATGAATTCCTGTGTGGTTTCCCAGTTTGATTTGGGATTAAACAGAATGAATTCCTGTTGGATTTCCCAGATTTGATTTGGCCAGCATTCCCAATATTCCTGTGTGGTTTCCCAGTTTGATTTGGGATTAAACAGAATGAATTCCTGTGTGGTTTCCCAGATTGATGTGGGATTAAACAGAATGAATTCCTGTGTGATTTCCCAGTTTGATTTGGCCAGCATTCCCAATATTCCTGTGTGATTTCCCAGTTTGATTTGGGATTAAACAGAATGAATTCCTGTGGGATTCCCAGTTTGATGTGGGATTAAGCAGTATTAATTCCTGTTGGATTCCCAGTTTGATTTGGGATTAAACAGAATGAATTCCTGTGTGATTTCCCAGTTTGATGTGGGATTAAACAGAATGAATTCCTGTGGGATTTCCCAGTTTGATTTGGGATTAAACAGAATGAATTCCTGTGGGATTTCCCAGTTTGATTTGGCCAGAATTCCCAATATTTCTGTTTGGTTTCCCAGTTTGATGTGGGATTAAACAGTATTAATTCCTGTTTGGTTCCCAGGTGCGCCAGGGGCTGAAATCTTTCTCCAACTGGCCCACGTACCCCCAGCTCTACGTCAAGGGGGAGCTGGTGGGGGGCCTGGACATTGTCAAGGTAAAAACTCCATTTTATTGCATTTATTTGTTGCATTTCAAAATTGCATTCATAGGAATTTTCCTGCCTGCCCCCCACCGAATCCCTGCAGCCACCCTAGGATGCTTTTCCAGGGAAAGGAGCTTTAATTCTCCAATGAATGACTGGAAAAAAGCTCATTTTCACCTCTTTAATTTTTCTCATCCCTAATTTTGCTCCTGATGTTGGTTTTTTCCCAGGAAACATTCCTGGGGAAAAGGAAATTTTCTTGGAGTTGTTGGAGCAGCCCCAGAGTTCCCAAATCCTCCTGAGCCCATTCCTGCCTGGATGGTTCAGAGCCAGTTCCTCAGACTGGGACTCCTGGGAATGCTCAATCAATAAATCCCATTTAATTCTAAAAATCCTGGGACTACTGAAATTAGAGAGATTTGTTTGATTTACTTAAGAAGTGTGAGGGATTGCCTCAATTACATAGATTAATATTATTTACAAAGATTAATTTTACTACAATTACATAGATTAATTTTATTTATATAGATTAATGTTACTTAAAGGATATAGATTAATTTTATTTATATAGATAAATGTTACCTAATGTACATGGATTAATTTTATTTACAAAGATTAATTTTACTTCAATTGTACAGCTTTATTTTATTCATATAAATTAACTTTACTTCAATTATATAGATTATATAATTATAGATTATATATAATTATAAAGATATAGATTAATTAGATTAAAGTATATAAATACTTTATATACTTTATATAGATTAATTTTACTTAAAGTATATAAATTTTTATTCAGTTAACAAGTGTAGGGATTGCTTCAATTCTTATATAAATTTATTATTGAAATTATTATATAAAATTATTATATAAATAATAATTTGATTTATAGATACTATTTTTACCTAAATTCTGTAGATTAATTTTATGGATGTAGATTAACTTTACTTAAATTATATGGATTAATTCTGTTTATATAGATTAATTTTACCTAAGGTATATCATTAATTCTGTTTATTTAACAAGTGTAGGGATTGCTTCAATTACATAGATTAATTTTGCTTATATTATATAGATTAACTTAATTTAGAGTTTAATTTTATTTGTTTATTTAGCAAGTGTAGGGATTAAATCAATAAAATTAATCTAGATAATTTAAGAAGTGTGGGGGCTTTTTCAGTGTCAGGAAGAGGAGTCTTGGGCATTGTGAGATGCTGTAAAATCCCTTTTTTTTTTGCTATTTCAATGTAAATTCTCCCTTGGCATCCTTGGCTGTTTGAGTTCATGACTCGTATGGTGGATGAGCGCTGTCAGGGGTTTACATTTTACATTGCATTTTTTAATGCAGCATAGTATGGAATTATTGCAATAGAGCTGTTGACTGCAAGATGTGGGAGAAGAGCAGCATTCCACGTTGTTTCCCAGGTGTCTCCTGGTGCTCCCGAGGCAGCTGCCAGCCCCAAAATGGGAATTTCAGTGCCCAGGATTGAGGGATGAGCAGGGCAGGCGCCTCCTGCTCAGAGTCCTGAGGATTTTCATTTCCTTGTTGGGGTTTAGGGGTGGGAAAACAAAACCCATCCATGGGTGGTGAATTCCTCCTTTGGGGTGTTGGAAAGTTCTGTGCCTGGAGTGTCTGGGATTCCACCTGGCAGGAGATCAGGGACACCAAGCACAGCTCTCAAGGTGTGATTGTCCACTCCTTTGTCTTTTGCACGAAATGCACCCAAAGCAGAGTTTAAATCCTGTCTAAAGCTCGGAGTGTTGCCCAGGAGGGAGCCCTGTGAGGCATTCCATGCTGCCAGGGAGTGTTTCCTGCTGGAATCCCCTTGGATCATCCCAGCAAACCCTTCTTGTGTCTTGCAGGAGCTGAAGGAAAGTGGGGAGCTGCTGCCTGTGCTCAAGGGGGAGAATTGATGGGGAGAGAAATCCCTGCAACAGCCTGAAACACTTGAGAGATTCTCCTGGAGAAACAGCCAACTGCACCCTGAGAGCATCAGGAGGGGAAGCAGACAGGAAATAAACACAAATATTCTCTCTGTGGAAATGGTTTCACTGGGGACACAAAAAGGTCAATTAAAATTCAGTGCTCCAGGATTTGTGGTGTTGGGGTTTCATTATTTGCACCCCTGTCCATCCCAGAATTATTTAAGGTGAAATTGGAACTTGCTTTTTTTGGGCTCAGCTCTCATTAGGGGAATATTAATGGAGCACCATCTTTTCCTGCCCCCATTAATTGTTTCCATGTCTAATGAGCAAGAAAAACACTTTGGGAGCCTTGAGCCAGCACAGCTTTAGGGAGTTATTAATGAGCTGCAGCTTTGTCCTCTGCAAACTCGTTAAGTGGGTGCACTAATTGCTAATTTGGGGTGCTCAGTCACAAACGTGGGGTTTTGGGAGGGTTTCAGTGGTTTTGGAAGTGCTGGTGAATCCTCAGCTCTCGGGTTCCTGTGGTTGAGATGACCCTGAGGTATTAGAAAGTCTCTTTTTTCCCAGCCCCATGACCAAAGAAGCTGAGATTCCTCAGCTCTGGTTCTCAAGGTTGTTCATTTTCTCTTATCTGTTCCATCCTCTCTCTGACCTGCTGAGATCTGCCCAGAGGTTGGGTTGTGGCTCAGTCCTTGCCCTTGGCGTGGTGTTGGCTTTTGACACTAAAAACTGCCTGTATTTATTTACAATAATTTCCAATACCCATCACCTATGTCAGACAGTCTGTCTGTACTCTAAACCAATCCAGAAGTGCCACCATCCCAGCAGAGGATGGAGGACAAGGAGGACAGCACACACCCAGATTCCTCCATCTTGCCTCCAGAACCCCCATTCTAAATCCCCAAAATTCTACTTTTCCAAAATTCTGCTTTTTCCACACCCTCAGGCTGCTGTTAGCTTTTTATACTGAAAACTGCCTGTACTTTATTTACAATAATTTCCCAATACCCATCACCTGTGTTACACAGTCTGTCTGTACTCTAAACCAATCCTGAAGTGCCAACATCACAGCAGAGGATGGAGGACAAGGAGGAGGAGGAGGACAGCACACACCCAGACTCCTCTATCTTGCCTCCTGAACCCCCATTCTAAAAACCCCAAAATTCTACATTTTCACCCTGTGATAAATTCACTCAAACCCTTGTACCTCCTCACACCAAGTTGGGAATTGTTTCCATGGGCTAAAATCCAAGGCACAGAGCAATGTCCTGGCTCCAGCAGTCAGGGATCCTCCAGGGCTGTGGAGAGCTTTCCTGGGCTGCTCCTGCACTGCTGGGATTTCATTTGGGACCAGCCCTTCTTGCAGCACCTGAGCCTGGGTGCATTCCACGTCCCCAGATGCTGGCAGAAGCCTCTCCTTGCTGGGAGGGCCAGCACTGACATTCCCAGGTGTGCCTGGAAAAGGCTCCAGGTGAGGTGCAACCTTCGGGGAGCAGCTCTGGGGCTTTTCCCCTAAATCCTAAATATGATCCCAGTCTCAGAACTAAACCTAATCTGGTGTTAAGCTGATCCCAATGTGGAGAAGGTTGGCTGCAGGGAAGCAGGTCCTTCCATGTGCTAGAGGATTCCTAGGGATGGATATTTAATTTTCTAGGATTAGTTTTAGTAATTGCTATCAAATATGTGTTATAACTTTAAACCCGATTTTAATTGCTTTAAAAAAAATCCTTGTCATGAAAACAAGCCTTAATTAATCCTCTTAAGTGAATTGCAAATGCATTCAGGTAGTTTTCAGTAGGAAGAAAATAATTTATTACAGCAAAACGTAGCACCCCTGTGGTGAAGTAAGGAGTTAGAAGCTTTAATTAAATACTAAATACCAAATGCTATTTAGTTTTCCTTCAGAATTCAGTGTAGTGGAATTTATTTGGGGTTTATGGAGTCCTGTTAATGGATTTATAGACGTGCAACAGAGCAGCAGGGAATAGCAGTTGATTCCTGACAATTTGTATTTTTATTTATTCCAGTATGGGATATTGGGAAGGAGTTGTTCCCTGGCACAGGGTGCCCAGGGAAGCTGTGGGTGCCTTGTCTGTATTTCCCTCCTTATTTTGCGTTATTTCCCTTGTTTGTCCCAACATTTCAGCTGGATTATTTTTTCCCTGCAATTTAATGTTGGGATATTAGGAAAAAAAACCCCAAATATTCCTAAGGAAGATGAAGAGAGGAACAGCCAGTGATTAAACCCTCTGTGCTACTAAATACCTGAAATAACTTCACCTAGCAGATAATTGTCACCTCTGTCACCTCCTCAGTGCTGGGATAAGAAATTCCTTCCAACCTCCATGAAATATTCCAGGTTTGAAATGGAAGTGTCACCTGGTTGAGATCGGGGATGCAATCAATACCTGGGATTTAAATTAAAAGTTAACCTGGCTGCATGTGAACATTGAGGGCTTCTGCCTGGCCGAGGGGAAATTTGGGTTGGTTCATGATTTTAATTAGGGAGTATTTTATGGGTAAATTTGGGTTAGTTCACGATTTTAGTAAGGGGGGTATTTTATGGGTAAATTTGGGTTAGTTCATGATTTTAGTTAGGGGGGTATTTTATGGGTAAATTTGGGTTAATGATTTTAATTAGGGGGTATTTTATGGGTAAATTTGGGTTAGTTCATGATTTTAGTTAGGGGGTATTTTATGGGTAAATTTGGGTTAGTTCATGATTTTAATTAGGGGGGTATTTCATGGGGAAAACCAATCCCGGGGATTTTTCCTGGCGGCGGCAGCGCCGTGCATGGCCACAGGGCGGTGCTGGGCACCGCGAAGCGCGGGGAGCGGGACAGAGGGATAATGGGATAGAGGGGATAATGGGATAGTGGGATAGAGGGATATCGGGACAGAGGGATAACGGGATAACGGGACAGAGGGATAACGGGATGGAGGGATAACGGGATGGAGGGATAACGGGATAATGGGACAGAGGGATAATGGGACAGAGGGGCAGAGAGATAACGGGATAATGGGATAACGGGACAGAGGGGTAATGGGATAACGAGATAGGGGGTAACAGGACAGAGGGATAACGGGATAGAGGGGGAGAGTGAGATAGTGGGAGAGAGGGATAACGGGAGAGAGGGATAATGGGGTAGGAAAGATAGCGGGATAACGGGAGAGTGGGATAGAGGGATAGCAGGAGGGAGGGATAATGGGATAGAGGGATAGAGGAATAGCAGGAAAACGGAATAGCAGGATAACGGGATAGAGGGATAATGGGAGAGCAGGATAAAGAGATAGCGGGATAACAGGATAGGGGGATAATGGGATAGAGAGATAGCAGGATAACAGGGCTGGGATGCTGCTCCAGGATAATGGGGCCAGGATAGCGGGATAATGGGATAACAGGGCTGGGGATGCTGCTCCAGGGTAATGGGGCTGGGATAGTGGGATAATGGGATAACAGGGCTGGGGATGCTGCTCCAGGGTAATGGGGCCAGGATAGCGGGATAATGGGATAACAGGGCTGGGGATGCTGCTCCAGGGTAATGGGGCCAGGATAGCGGGATAATGGGATAACAGGGCTGGGGATGCTGCACCAGGGTAATGGGGCCAGGATAGCGGGATAATGGGATAACAGGGCTGGGGATGCTTCACCAGGGTAATGGAGCAGCATCCCCAGCCCTATTATCCCCAGCAGGATAGAGGGATAACAGGACTGGGGATGCTGCCTCGGGATAACGGGATAGTGGGATAATGGGACTTGGAATGTTGTGCTGGGATAATGGGATAGAAGGATAATGGGACTGGGGATGCTGCAGGGTGGGATAACAGGGAATAACGGGGCAGGGAATGCTGTGGGGTGGGATAACGGGGAATAAAGGGGCAGGGAATGCTGTGGGGTGGGTGGGAAATGGGGACAAGAGGAGGGGCCACAGGGCTGGAGCTCCTTAGCCCAGCATCCCCTGGTCTCACAGGGAGCTGTCCAACGTGGCTTTGTTGGGGATTCATTTAAACTTTCAATTTAAATTCATTGGCTGCTGTTCCCAAGACAAATCTGGACTTTTCAGCCATTTCTCAGATCAAATGCTTGGGAATAATAGTAATAATCATAATAACAGTAATCCTAATAGTAATAATAATAATAGTAGTATAATGATGATGATGATGATGATGCCAATAGCAGCTGATGTTGCTGCTCAGTCTGAGTGCCCCAGGGAGCAGCTCTGAACCCGGGGTGCCACGGGTGCCTCTGAAGGACGTGCAGGAGCTGAGGCTTTCCTGCCACCGGGAAGGTTTGGGTTAAACTGGGAATGCTGCCCCGGGCAGGCTGGAGCTGTCAGGAAGATTTGAACTCTCAGGGATTTCGGGCTCCTGGCAGAACCAGCCTGGCATTTCTGCCCTCAGTGTCGGGGCTGAGCCCTCCCTGAGTGCCTGGGCCTGGCACAGTCTGGCAGTGCCAGCTCTGCCCCCGAGGGCTGCTCAGATTCCTCCTGGATGTGGGTCCAGTGCTGGTCCCAATGCAGATCCTGGGGTGAGCAATGATGCCAGCAGAATTCATGGACCACGTGTGAGCCATCAGAGAATCCCAGAATGGTTTGGGTGGGAGGGACCCCAAACCCCCCCAGAGCCACCCCTGCCATGGCAGGGACACCTCCCACTGTCCCAGCTGCTCCCAGCCCCAGTGTCCAGCCCGGCCTTGGGCACTGCCAGGGATGCAGGGGCAGCCCCAGCTGCTCTGGGCACCTGTGCCAGGGCTGCCCACCCTGCCAGGGAACAATTCCCAATTCCCGATCTCCCATCCAGCCCTGCCCTCTGGCACTGGGAGCCCTTCCCTGGGCCCTGTCCCTCCCTTTTCCAAAGAAAGCCACAATGGAAGATCTGGTCTTTGAAGCTGCTGTGTACAGAAAAGCACGGTAGGAAAATAATTTTACTTTTGCTTTTTTTTGTTGTTGTTGTTTTGTTGCCAGGGCATCTTAAAAAACCCATAGCAATTATTATCCACTGCCTTTCGCCCCCTTTTCCCCCTTTTTTCCCCGGGAATGTGCCCGTGTGACACTAGATGGAGCCTTCTGTGCGCGGCAGGAGCTGGGGAGTTCAGCAGCGCTCTCTGTAAATCTGTCAGTGCCATCGCCGCCGAGCCGGGGCTGCTGTTCAGCGGGAGAACACGGTGGGAAAGGGCTCCTTACACCTGCAGGGGGCAAAGCTCACCTGCACTGGGTGCCTCGAACTCCCTGCCACATCTGAACCGAGAGGCAGCGCTGCACGCCGCATTTTTAAAGTGGATTTTTAGGGCTGGAATGAGCTGGGCTGGGAGGTCCCTTCCTGCCCCAACCAGGCTGGCATTCCGTGGCCCTGCAGGGCGTGGAGAGGCAGAGTGGTGCTCGTGGCTTTGGCAGCAGCCAGGGATGTACAGAACCTGCTGTCCTGCGGACACCTGGCTGTTTGTCACTGTCCTTCTTGGGAAAATCCTTCAGAGTGGGAGAAAGGTTTGGGGATGTGGCTTTGGTGGCTGTGCTGTGGTGGGTGGGGAGCCCTTCCCAGCGCTCTCCTTGCAGCAGCAGAGCGGTGTCACCATTCTGAGCACAGCCTCAGCCCCTGAGAGCACCCTAAAAAGCAGATTATGGGATGGCAGGGTCAGGGCAGGTGGAGCTGCAGCATGGCTCTGGGTGGGCCTGTGCCATCTCCATTATCCTCTGCCAATTTTGATAGTGGAGCCCTGGAAAATGTTAAAGAAAGTCTGAAAATATTGGGGTTTGTGTTTTCTCAGGTCACTGCACCTGTGTAAGCAGTATGATAAATGATATAATTGTTAGATGTGATGATTGTTTAGTAATTAAATATAATTATTATATAACCATAAGAAGAATCATGAGAAACTATGTTGGAAATTTAAAGGGGGCTATGTTTAGCTGAAATCTGTGTATACAGTAGAACAATATAAGTTTAATAATTAACATGAAAGTTATATAACAATAGAATATAAAACACGTTCACCTCAAATGTATGGTGGGAGTCAGATTTGGGTGGAAACCACCCCGATTCCCAGAGCCCTTGAATAAAAAGCACCACATATAATGGCTGATGTGATTATGTGTTTTTGAACTCTAACAATTTCATGGTGGGTGTAAACAGCCTGGACACTGCTGGCACCCAGAATGATGGGAGGGTAATGAGAAAATGCAATTATCAAACAAATTTGGGGCATGGCATCTCTGTTTTGACTGAGGATGAGAGGCGAGATGGGATTTCCTGTGGGAAGCTCTGGGAGAGGATGCAGGGGCTGATGGAGGGGAGATCCTCTGCCCCAAGGCTTCCAAACTGCAGGAATGGATCTGCCCCATCCCTGGAAGTGTCCTAGGCCAGGTTGGAGGGGCTTGGAACAACCTGGGATAATGGAAACTGGGAGAGGGGTGGATTTGACAGAATCACTTCACTCTGGCCCGTTCAGTGGGAGAACAGAAAGTGAATTCAGTCCTTGAAGAGACCTCCAGGATCCTCGAGTCCAGCCCAGCCCCAACACCTCACCCACACCCTGGCCCCCAGTGCCACATCCAGGCTTTGTTAAACACACCCAGGGATGGGGACTCCACCACCTCCCCGGGCAGCCATTCCAGAACTTTCTCACCCTTTGAGAGGATGTCCAGGCTGGCACAGGGATCCCCCAGGGCTGGCACAGGGGTCCTCTGTGCCCTGAATCACTCCCAGTGCCACCCCAGCCCAGCCCAGGGCTGGCACAGCCAGCTCAGGAATTCATCCTTGTTAAATTCCTCGATAAATTCCTTGTTGAATTCCTCGATAAATCCCTCCAGGAATTGATCCTTGTTCTAAAAGCTCCGTCCCTGGTTCTGCTGGGGGCCCAGGGTGTGTGCCCAGCCCTGGGAATGTCTGGGAACAGGGAATGGGCCTGGAGCTGGACAGCCCCAGCCTCCAGCAGGGAAGGAGCTCCTCAGGCCACCCCCTCTGGCATTTTTGGGATCTTTTCCTGCTGCTCAGGCTGTGTTTGCAGCCCTGTTTGCCCAGGGAGGGTTGGAGTGCCCATCCCTGGGGGTGCCCAAGGAATTCCTGGAGGTGGCACTCGGAGCTCAGGGCTGAGCCAAGGTGAGCTCAGGCACAGCTGATCCTGGAGTTGTCTTCCAGCCTGAATGATCCTGGGATTCCATGGCTCTGTGGCAGCTGGGTACCTGAGCAGACCTCATTAACTTCAGATCAAATGCAACACAAATTCATGCCCTGAAATGGTAATTTTCAAAACATGTTTTGTGTTAAAAGGGGTCTTTTTTCTCCTCCCGCTTCACTTTCATCCAGAATTCATTTCCAGTCTCTCTGCAACCAGCTCCTGTGTTTCAGGAAATGTTTCCGAATTCCTGAGCTCAAACACCATTTGAAAACCTCATTTGAATTTTTAAACAGCTTTGCCTGCCCCAAATGGTTTTTTGCCAAATGAAAGAGCTGCACCTGAAAAGTTTTTCCCAGCTCCGGGGAAGAGCTGGGTGTGCTTGTGGAAGCAGCTGGGATGCTGAGGGAGAGCAGGGGGAGAGGAACAGCACAAAGGGAGGGAAGGATGTGGCTTCCTATCGCTGAAACCTCCACCTTCATCTTCAAAGCACAAATAAACCACAGCAGCCCTTTGGGAACAGCAAAGTGTGGAGCAGGAACACGAGGCTGGAACACAGGATCCTGCTGTGCTCAGGTCTGGGTTAAATCAGGATTTATGCCAGAGCTCAGCGCCGTGGTGGGACCTTGGTTACCTTGGGCTTTCCAGGGTTTTTGGGTGGAAAGGGAAAGGGCTTCAAACTGAGCAGGTTTAGGTGGGATTTTGGGAATTAGGAATTGTGCCCAGAGCAGCTGGGGCTGCCCCTGCATCCCTGGCAGTGCCCAAGGCCAGGCTGGACACTGGGGCTGGAGCACCTGGGACAGTGGGAGGTGTCCCTGCCATGGGTGGGGTGGGATGAATTTTTAGGTCCCTTCCCACCCAAAGCAGGCTGGAGCTCTATGAAAGCTGCTCAATATCTCAGGACAAAAGGAGCTGGAATCATGGAATCTCTAAGGCTGGAAATATCACATTAAAACAATCAAATCCCTCCAGCAAACGCTGCCCTGCATTGTTTGTCATTCCCCTCAGAGGAATGGGGAGCTGGGTGTCACCAACCCAGCACCTGGCTGGGATCCTGTGGGGTGAGCTGACCTCAGGAGAGCTCCCAGCTCAGGGGCAGAGGCTTTAATTCAGATTTTAGATCATTTAAAATGCATAAAGGAGTTTGGTGCAGATGCAGCAGAGCAGCTGGGAAGCGACTGCAGCGTGGTACAGGAGCAGGGCCAGGCCTGCCGGGGTGGGAGATGTCAGGGCTTTGGCCAAGCACACCAAAAAGTGGCAGAAAATGACAAAAACGCCCTCGTGGCCCGTGTTCAGGAGGCTCAGGAAATGAGTGGCTGAAGGAAACACAATTTCAGTCCTCAGAGCTGGCTCCCGGCCCTGAGCTTCTCCTGTAAATGGGATTTTTCTGCTGGGGGCAGAGGAATGCTGGGTTTAGTGCTGAAAGCTCGTTAAGATCTGATGTTAAACAATTAATGCTCCGAGGGACAAATTGGTTCATGGAGCAGGCCTGGCTGTAGCCAGAGGAAAACACAACATCCAGGGAAATTCCAGGGCTCTCAATCAGCCTGGTGCCGCCTGCAGGGGCTCGGGGCTGCTCGGGTTCCCGGGACCCTGCCAGGACCCAGGGCAGAGCTCCCAGCCGCTCTCTGGGGCATTTCCTGCTGCAAAGGCTCTTCCAGCCCCGCACAGCATTCCCTGCTTCCCTCAGAAAGCCAAGCTGCCCTCAGGGTGTCTCTGACTCATTTCCCCCTTTTATGGGCAGCATTTTGAGTAAGTCCCAGCATCTCCCATCCTTTCGGTTCCTGGGAGCTCTGCAAAACCCCGATTTTTATGTCTGGAGTGAGATTTCCAGCTGGAATGGGCTCTGGCCAGGCCGGGCCGGGTGCTGCGAGGGAAATCTCAGTTTTGCAGGGAGGGATTCTCTGTGCTCTCCCAGATGAGGACGCAGGATTTCCCAGGGGATGAGAGGTGCAGGGCTGCACTGCAGAGGGATCTGGGCAGGAATTGTTCCCCAGGGGCCTGGGAGGCCCTGTCACCCTGAGTTTTTAAGTTTTTCCAGGCCTTCTGATGTTGACATTCTTGTAAGGAACTTTCTCACACAATTCCTGTAAATAACTCATTGTTTTGCATTCCTTTATGGGAGAAATTAGATGGGCTGTTGGTTTGTGCAGTGTCATTGGAGAGGTGGCACTGTCACCCTGCAACCCACTGTCACTTTTGGAAATCTAGAAATGTTGGGGTCAGAAGTTAAAAAGTCTCTTTTTGCCTTGAAAAAGCAGCATGTCCACATCGAGTTATTTCCTGTCCTAGTGCTGATAGTGGAGCCCTGGAAAATGTTAAAAATAGCCTTTGAAAATGTGGGGCTTTGTGTTTTCTCAGGTCACTGCACCTGTGTAAGCAGTATGATAAATGATAGAATTGTTAGATATGATGATTGTTTAGTAATTAAATATAATTATTATATAACCATAGGAAGAATCACGAGAAACTATTGGAAATTTAAAGAGGGCTATGTTTAGCTGAAATCTGTGTATACAATAGAACAATATAAGTTTGACAATTAACATGAAAGTTATATAACAATAGAATATAAAACATGTTCACCTCGAATGTATGGTTGGAATCAGATTTGGGTGGAAACCACCCCAATTCCCAGAGCTCTTGAATAAAAAGCACCACACATAATGGCTGATGTGATCATGTGTTTCTGAACGCTAACAGTGCCACAACAGGTGCCCACAAATAAAGAAGATTTTCCTCACACTCAGGTGGATTTTCCAGGGCACCCCTGGCTCCTGGCAGTTCCCTGCCCCTCTCCAGGGTGCCCAGCCCAAGTTCAGTTTGTGAATTTATTTGTGGGTTTGTGTTCAAGGCTCAGCAGAGCCTGGCTCTGAGCCCCCACAGCTGCTGGCAGCTCCTGGCACCTCCATTTCTGGATTCCGTTCCTCAGGCTGAAGGGAAGGTACACTGGAACTGTCATCCCAGTTTTTAATTCCTTTTTTTTTTTTCTTTTCCCCCTCCTGTAGACATCCCACAAAGCTCATTTATGGGATCAGCCTGATTTGGGAGATTCTGCTTTAAATATTTCAGTTTCCATTTTATCACCTGCAGCTCCAATCAGGCTTTGCACGGTGCCAAGTCTGATCACAAATAATTTTTTTTGCTACCAGACATCTTTAGTCCCCAAAAAAATGACTTTGAGAAAATGAGCAGTGATGCATTAAAATGCATTTTACAGAGAAATTATCTTTATATGCTTTGTCTTCTTTTTTTTTATTATTGTTTTTGGTTAAAAAATATAGCTGCTGCAAAACCACAAAAATACAAAAAAAAATCTGCTACACTTGGAAAAAGGATTTGCAAAATATCCCCATGAATGTCTTGGAATCATGAATGGATTTAATAACCACACATTGATGAGGGCACGCTGCAGATACTGATTAATTATTAACGTGTTTACAACAATTTTGCAAATAATGGGCTAATCACTGCAATTATGTGTTTTCCAAGGGGGCAGGGCTGTGCTCCCAGGCAATCCTGGAAAACTCCCTGGCCAGGGCTCTGCTTCCCAGGCTGCTGTTTATTTTTGTGGGCCATTGATTTCCTGCCAGGATGGAGTGGATTTAATTTTAACTGATAGTCCAGTGGTTGATTCTGGCTGTAAATTATGGGTGAGCCGCCTGTTTGCAGCATTCCAGTGCCTGGGAAGGGAGGGGATTCCCTGCGAGCACCTGGGCAGGGAAAGGGAAACCCTTCCCTGTGGGATTCCTGCAGAGCTGGACTGCTGCAGGGCAAAGGCAAGCTCAAATGATGGATAAATGGAGACACAAATCCTGCTGGAAGTAAGGAAGGAGCACAGGCAGAGCTGGAGTGCTCAGCTTTTAAACTCCTTTAGTTTGGTCCTGCAGGCCACAATCAGCACCGAGCCCCAGCAGGGTTTGGGATGGAAGGAACCTCCAGGAGCATCTCATCCCACACCCTGGGACACCTTCCAGGAGGGGCTGGGCAATATTCCAGAGCATCTGGGCACATCCTGTGCCAGTCTGAACACACCCTGTGCCAGTCTGGGCACACTGACCCAGCCTGACCCAGGCTGGGATCTGCTGCTTCTGGAAAATGGCTATGGAAAATGCTGAGGGAATGGTGATTTTCTGTTATAGATGTTCAAATGCTGAGGGAATGGTGATTTTCTGTTATAGATGTTCAAATGCTGAGGGATTGGTGATTTTCTGTCCTGGCCATGGAAAATGCTGAGGGATTGGTGATTTTCTGTTCTGGCTGTTCAAATACTGAGGGAATGGTGATTTTCTGTTCTGGGTATGAAGTGCTGAGGGAATGGTGGTTTTCTGTTCTGGATGTTCAAATGCTGAGGGAATGGTGATTTTCTGTTCTGGGTATGAAAATGCTGAGAGAATGGTGATTTTCTGTCCTGGATGTTCAAATGCTGAGGGAAGGTGATTTTCTGTCCTGGGTATAGAAGTTCTGAGGGATTGGTGATTTTCTGTCCTGGCTATGGAAAATGCTGACGGAATGGTGATTTTCTGTTCTGGTTTTGGAGTGCTGAGGGAATGGTGATTTTCTGTCTTGTCCTGGATGTTCAAATGCTGAGGGATTCATGATTTTCTGTCCTGTCCTGGCTATGGAGTGCTGAGGGATTGGTGAATTTCTGTCCTGGCTATGGAAAATGCTGAGGGATTGGTGATTTTCTGTCCTGGATGTTCAAATGCTGAGGGAATGGTGATTTTCTGTTCTGGATGTTCAAATGCTGAGGGATTGGTGATTTTCTGTCCTGTCCTGGCTATGGAGTGCTGAGGGATTGGTGAATTTCTGTCCTGGCTATGGAAAATGCTGAGGGATTGGTGATTTTCTGTCCTGTTCTGGATGTTCAAATGCTGAGGGATTGGTGATTTTCTGTTCTGGATGTTCAAATGCTGAGGCAATGGTAATTTTCTGTCCTGGGTATAGAAGTTCTGAGGGATTGGTGATTTTCTGTCCTGTCCTGGCTATGGTGCTGAGGGAATTGTGATTTTCTGTCCTCTGTGCATGTGCTGTATGAAATTTGTTGGGATTTTTGGGTTATTTTTTGGGAGGTGTCAAATCCTGAGCAGCCTTTTCCATGAGACACCCAGTACTGACCCCAAACCCCTCTGCCCACCGCTGAAATCTGCAGAAACCCCACAAAGCTCTGATGCCAGCACCCCAGCCCCTCAATAGCAGGATTATTGCCAAGCACACAGGCAGCACAATGAGCTGGGTGTTGTAATGCCTGATTAGAGGCTGGATTTAGGGCTGGAGCAGCATTAATGCACAGCTACAATGTAACTGGGTTAATAACAATCAGCTGATTAATGTCATGCATCTCCTGGCAGCCCGAGGAGAGCAGGCTGGGCTGATTAGCAGGGATGCAAATGAGCAGAGCAGGCTGAGGCAGGGCTGCAGAGATCCGGGTGGCCAGGGAGCCAAAACAGGGGTGAGAGCCTGGATGAGAGATGTGGGACTCCAGGCAGCTCTTCAAAATGCAGCTTATTGTGTACAGAATGCAGTTATTGTATACAAAATGCAGTTTCTTGTATACAGAATGCAGTTTATTGTATACAACCTGCAGTTTATTGTATAAAAAATGCAGTTTATTGCATACAGAATGCAGTTTATTGTATACAAAATGCAGTTTATTGCATACAAAATGCAGTTTATTGCGTACAAAATGCAGTTATTGCATACAAAATGCAGTTACTGTATACAAAATGCAGTTTATTGTATACAAAATACAGTTTATTGCATACAGAATGCAGTTTCTTGTATACAGAATGCAGTTTCTTGTATACAACCTGCAGTTTATTGTATACAAAATGCAGTTTATTGCGTACAAAATGCAGTTTATTGCGTACAAAATGCAGTTTATTGCATACAAAATGCAGTTTATTGTGTACAAAATGCAATTTATTGCATACAAAATGCAGTTATTGTATACAAAATAAAGTTTATTGTATACAAAATGCAGTTTATTCCATCCAAGAGGTTCCAGCAGTCCCTGTCTCCCCAGGGAATTTCCAAGCCATGCAAGTGTGGCACATGGGACACAGGTTGGTGGTGGCCGTGGCAGGAATGGCTCTATCATATCCCACATTGAATAAACTCCTGAAATGCAGTTTCCTAAAGCAGGAGGGAAGAAAAGTTCTCAGCTACAATGGCACCATCAAAACTTTATGAGACAGAGGAATAAAAGGTGTATGTGACGAGGCTGAACCTGCAATAATAAATGAACAACAAAGCAGAGGGAATAAAAGGAGAGACTTGAAAGAAGTGCACGGGGTTTAAAACCCCAAATAGAACTGCAAAAGTTAAATTGCCACAGCAAAGAGAGCTCCCAGCACCCGTGGGGAGCATGAGAAGAGTCAGCTTGTGCCTGGATGGGGATTGAGGAGGGGAATAACCAGTGTGTGGCTGTTATCCAGAACTGGGGGTGTTCTTTTAAGGAAGGAGGGAGCGCCTGTGCAGCTGGGGTGTGGCAGGAGGTATTTCTGTGCTGCTGGTTTGTTTGGGGTGATCCCCGTGGTCCCCTCGACCTCCCAGGCTGTGGTTTGAGCACAGCCAGGCTGATTTCTCATTTCTCCTGTCATTTCCTATCTTTGAAGGCATTACAGAGAAATTTGAGCAAGCTATTTTTAGTCAGGCTTGAAAGCACCTATTTTATTTTATTTTATTTTATTTTATTTTATTTTCCCGGGCCTGATTCTTGAGGGGCAGCTTTGATTCTGTTTCCTTTTGTTTCTGCTCTCAGTTCTGGCTGCCTTGAAGTGCAGCTTTCCTTTGGCCACCAGGCTCCCCAGGGCAGGGACCCAGGCACCCCTGGCAGCCCAAGGTGAGATCCAAAGGTGTTTCTCACCTTGCAGGAGCAGCCAAAGGCAAGAACTTGGTTCCAGCTGCAGGGAAAACGCTGGAACAAAGGACAGGCTGTGTCTGAGAAGGGAAATACCAGGAAATAATCCCCATCTCATCAGTTCTGATCCCAACAGGAGTGCTGGAATTGTCACTGAGCTGAGCAGTTTCACCCCTGGCTTTTGGAGGCCTGAGTTCACCTTCTCTGCTTGGATTCACAGTGGTGTGAGTGGGGCAATAAATCTGGAGAAGTCAGTGCCAGCCCTGCCCTGTGCTGTGAACTGGCACCACTGCCTGGACTGGTGCTCCAAAGGGATCTCCTGTCCCCAGTGCTTGACCTCACCCTGCTGGGATTTCAGCTCTTTCTCTTTTCCATTTCCTCCCATCCTTTGTCCTGAGATGGAAGGACCCTTACCAAGCGCTTTCTTGGTATTGCCAATCATTAGAAGACAGGAAAATTAAATTAAGTTTCTCTAAACCCAATATGTCATTGTTTCATGGTGTAAACTTCCTTCTCCTGCCCTCACTCATCAATCCTGAGGTCTCTGCAATTCTCTCCTCCTCAGTGAACCCCTCCACGTGTTCTTTGGTTTCTCATCTCGCCATCATTTCCCCTCTCCAGGGCTCCTGTAACTGGATCCAAGGCCCCATTAGCAGTGATCTGTCTCCCTCCCCTGGCCCTGAGAGCAGCTGATTTTGGAGCTGGGCTGATGAGCAGTTTCTCATCTGGAGGGAAGATGGATGGTGGGCACAAACCAGATTATCCAGGAGGCTCTGATCAGAGAGCTGAGAAAGGGGGAGTTTCTCATTTTGGGGGGATCATTGATCAGGCCTGGTGGAGGAGAGTGGAAACCCCAGGAATATTGCAGCTAGGGCTCCCCATGACTTTCCTCTGCAGGCTTTGCTTGGAGCAGGAGGGATTCACTCAGGGAATGCTGCTGGCTGGGCAGGGAGCAGGGAGAAAAACCTCATTTGTCTAAGAGTCTCAGAGATTCAATTCCAGCTCTATTTACTTCTCATTCCTGCTCAGAAGGACTAAGCCCTCTCCTTCCCAGGGCACACAAACCCCATCATGCTCTGCTGTGCCTTCACTGCTTTTAATTTCTAGGGGAGAGTGAGGCTGCCTCTGTGCTGACTGCAGCTCCTGAGATCCATGCATGTCCCTGGGACAAAAACCCTGGGACAAAAACCCTGAGATCCCTGGGATAAAAACCCTGGGACAAAAACCCTGGGATCCCTGAGATAAAAACCCTGGGATCCCTGGGACAAAAACCCTGGGACAAAAACCCTGGGACAAAACCCCTGAGATCCCCAAGATAAAAACCCTGGAATCCCTAGGACAAAAACCCTGGGACAAAACCCCTGAGATCCCTGGGATAAAAACCCTGGGACAAAAACCCTGGGATCCCTGGGACAAAAACCCTGGGATCCCCGAGATAAAAACCCTGGAATCCCTGGGACAAAAACCCTGGGATCTCAGAGACAAAAACCCTAAGATCCCTGGGACAAAAACCCTGGGACAAAAACCCTGAGATCCCTGGGATAAAAACCCTGGGACAAAAACCCCAGAACCCCTGAGACAAAAACCCTGAGACAAAAAAACCCTGGGACCCCTGGGACAAAAGCCCTGAGACAAGAACCCTGGGATCCCCGAGATAAAAACCCTGGGATCCCTGAGAGAAAAATCCTGGGATCCCTGGGACAAAAACCCTGGGACAAAAACCCTGAGACAAAAAGAGAATGAGAGCATTAATTTCCAGAGTAGCAGGGGTTTGCTCCTTACTGATGACAGAGCCATCCCGGAGCACTAAAAATCTCATTTCTTTCCCTGTGTTTTGGAAGGTTGGGATGCAAATTAAGAAAAGTTGAGGCTGGGATTTGTAGCTGGGATGGCAGCAATAATGCCACATGGCCTGCCCTGTGCTGAAGGTGTGTCTGGGGCTCACCAGGGCAGCTCAGGATAAATCCCTCCATTCCCACCTGGAATGACTGCAGACATCATTTGATTAGAAAAGTACATGAGGAACAATTACTGCTTGGGAAAACCAAGGGAAATTGGAGAAATGCATCAATATTCCAAACCACAGCTTCTTTAAATGCAAAACCCAAATTCCCAGGTGTGGCATTTAAATCCATTTCCTGTGGTGGAACTGCAGCCTGGAGAAACGTTGGCACCAGTTCTGGTTTGCAGACTTGGTGTTGGAATAGAAAATTCAGAAAATCCAGGAAATTCCTTTGCCATCAGGAGGAAATTTGGATTTTTCCTGTGCTTGACTCCTGCTGCTCTGTGCCTGGAAAAGCAACGGAGCTGGGAATGGGTGGGATGGTACCAAACTCCTGGATGTAACCAAAATTAACAATAATTGGATGTTCTTTCATCTTAAAGTGGACAAAAGCTTCAGGGAGAACTTTGAGGACATTTCTGTGGCACAGCCAACTGCTCAGGGGTCTGAGATATTCCAAATTTCCCTTTTAGAGGGAGCTGAGAGCTTTCCTCCTCCCTTCAGCCTGGGTGCTGGGAAGGAGGGAGGAATAAGGGCTGAACTTGCTGTCAACCCTCTTAAAAGGTTTTTATTGCAGCTGGAATGTGTGATAATGGCCCCCAGAACCATCATTACAGTTAATTAAAGGTCTGTTTCTTTTTTCTAATGTGAGGGGTTTATTTTCTGCCGTTGATAACACAGCAATAAAACCTTGCTTTAGGCAAAATCTTGGTAGGCAAGGTCACAATTTAGAAGTAATTTGGAAATTGAAAGGAAAACCAGAAAGCAGCGTCTGGTTCCTGTTATTTCTGAGTTGTGGAAGTCCAGAGGGAATGATTTAGAGTTAAAAGGGGAGGAAAAGAGGAACATCAGGGTCTGTGCACTGAGGGGATGGTCATGGGGAAGAGGTGAAAGGAGGACAGGGAATTTGGAGCAAACATCTACTTAAATGTGAAAATTTGTCAGATCCTGGTTTAATTTGGGTTGGAAAGGGACAGGAAAAAGTCAGGATGGAGGCACAGAGGTGTCAGGATTTTATTACTTTTGTGTATTTTATGTAAATTGGAGATTTGCATCTGCTGGGAATGGAGCTGATGTGGGGCAAGGAGCTGCCACGTCCCAGAATTCGCTGTTGAGGGTGAACCCATGCAGTGCTTGGAAGCACCTGGGATTCCTTAAGGATCTTTGGCTCAGAAATCCCGGGATGCACATGGAGAACATGTGGAATCTCCATCCCTGGGGATGCTCCAGCCCCCTGGAACAGCCCTGAGCTGGGGGCACCTGGGGAACTCAACCTCTCCCTGAATATTCAGCCCAGATTGTGCCTTTTAGCTTTATGATTCAAACAACATTGCTGCACTTTCATTCCAGGGCCGGCTGAGAAGCAGCAGGAGCTCAACTGGTCAAAAAAAAGTCATTTCCTGAGATAAGAAATGTAAAATAAGTGCCAGTGGTGGAGATTTAATTGCTGCAAATCTGTTGAGTGGGAGCTGAGCTTTCTGTTCTCCAAAATAATCACGTCCAGCTTCCAGCCAGCACAGCTGTGCTTCAGATGCCTTCAAGTTCTGCAGTAAATTTGTTGTGGATATGTAAATTAAAAGGTTAATTATGGTCGAGATGTTCTGGTGCTCAGGTTTGCTGCTGCTGCTGTGGGGTGCAAATGCTCCTCACCCCAAATCCAGGGGAAAATGGGGAGGCCCTGGGAGATTATCCAGGGAAGCTGGGGCTGCCCCTGGATCCCTGGCAGTGCCCAAGGCCAGGCTGGACACTGGGGTTGGAGCACCTGGGACAGTGGGAGGTGTCCCTGCCATGGCAGGGCTGGCACTGGGGGAGTTTGGGGTCCCTTCCACCCCAAACCATCCTGGTGATAGTGGAGCCCTGGAAAATGTTAAAGATGGACTTTGAAAATGTTGGGCTTTGTGTATAATAAATGATATAATTGTTAGATGTGATGGTTGTTTAGTAACTAAATATAATTATTGCATAATCATAAGAAGAATCATGAGAAACCATGTTAGAAGTTTAAGGGGGGAACCATGAGAAGCCATGGTTGACTGAAATCTATGTATACAATAGAACAAAGTATATAAGTATATAATATATATATTATAAATATATAAATAATAATAAAGATATATTATATAATAATAAATAATAAATATATATGATAAATCTATGTATACAATAGAACAAAGTATATAATATATATAATATATATAATATAATATAATTATTAAATATAAGTTTAATTATTACCATGAAAGTTATATAACAATAGAATATAAAAACACGTTCACCTCGAATGTATGGTGGGAGTCAGATTTGAGTTGAATACTCCTGACACCCAGAGCTCTCAATAAAAGCACCTGCATATAATCTCTTATGTGATCCTGTGTTTCTGAACGCTAACCCTGGGATTCTCTGATTTTATGACAGGACATCAGATTTTATGAGGAGGGCTCTCGGGTTTTGGTTGTTAATTGTTGTCCCCGAGATGTGCAGGATGTCTCTGCTTCAGCCCCACAACTGAAGAACGAGTCTGGACTCTTCACTTTTCACTCTTGAGGTTGTTTATTAATTCTCATCTATAAAATTTTCTCCTGCCCAGCCAAGATCTGCTCAGCAGGGCAGCCACAGGCACTGTGGCTCCAACCAGGGTGGTGCTGTCCTTTTATACTGCAAACTATATAGAACATATTGACACTGAATTCCAATACCTATCACCTGTGTTAGACAGTGCACTTCTACTCTAAATATAACATATTTACACTGAATTCCAATACCTATCACCCATGTTAGACAGTGCACCTCTACTCTACATATAACATATTTACACTTAATTCCAATACCTATCACCTGTGTTAGACAGTGCACTTCTACTCTAAATATAACATATTGACACTGAATTCCAATACCTATCACCTGTGTTAGACAGTGCACTTCTACTCTAAATATAACATATTTACACTGAATTCCAATACCTATCACCTGTGTTAGACTGTGCACTTCTACTCTAAATATAACATATTTACACTTAATTAATTTACAATTAATATAACATATTTACACTAAATTCCCAATACCTATCACCTGTGTTAGACAGTGCACTTCTACTCTAAATATAACATATTTACACTTAATTCCCAATACCTATCACCTGTGTTAGACAGTGCACTTCTACTCTAAACCAGTCCCAAAGTGCCAACACCACTGCAGAAAATGAAGAACAAGAAGAAGAAAGGCTGGACATGCCCAAGTTCCTCCATCTTGTCCCCAAAACCCCCATACCAAAAATCCCAAAATCTACATTTTCATGCTGTGATCATTTTATTATTACACTATTTAAACTTCTGTGACTTTCATGCCCTCATGCAAAGCTGGTAACTCGCTCCAGGGCTCACAATCAAACCCCCAGGTGCTCTGGGCTGTGTGCCAGGGTCTCTGAGCCCCTGGTGGGGTCCCAGCAGCTCTGGACACCCAGAGGGATGCACTGAGTTCTGACAGAGGACAATCAGTGGTTCCCAATGCAGAACATCCCAAAAGGATGGAAGGCAAATGATAATGGTAAAGGATTTAGGGTCCTTTCCAAGCCACACCAGTTTGGGGATCTGTGACTTGGGGCTGAACAAGGATGAGGTGGGAAGGGTTTGCTCTGTGTGTGGTGCCAGGGACACCCTGGTGCTCCCAGAAATGTGTGATGTGACCCTGCCACTGCAAACTCCATGAGAAACCAATCCTGGAAACACAGAAGAAAAAAAAATTAGAAAAGGAGGGAAAGGTGTCATCTGGTGATAAGGAATTTCCCAGCTGGTGGCAGAAAAGCTTCAGTGGTGATTAACAGTGAACCGTTGAGATTTCAAACAACTTTTGGAATTGATAAGGCAAGAGTAAACAAAACAGAGTCCAATCCCCAGAATTTAATCCTCAGAACTGCAGCTCTGCATCTCTGAGGCGGTGCCAGCGAGTTTGGACCCTGGGAAGGACTGGAAAATAAATTCCCCAGCCTCCTTCAGCAGCACCAGGTGCTGGAAAAGCCTCCTTGGTGCTACTAATGAATCCCTGGGGACCCTGCTGCAGCTTGGGATGAAAAGCAAGATTAAGCTCTGGAGCTCTTTGAGGAAAAGCAGAGTCTGTAAACAAGATGCATTTCTGGGAGCCTGGTTGGCAAAAGTGGATGAAAATCTGGGTTCCTGGAGAATCTGAGGAGTTCTGAGTGGTAACCTGACTGCAGGCTGAGGGTTAAATGGGAGAAACTCTTTTTAGGGCCCCAGAGGTGCCACATGGCCCCAAATCTCCTGAAATCTGCACCATTTGAGCAGCATTCCACCCTCTCTGGAGCAGGGAGCAGAGCAGGAGCCAAGATCCAGTGAGGCCATGGAGAGGCTGCAGGGCCTGGGCTGCTGCTCCTCCCCAATTCCCTGGCACCAGGGAGCAGAGGAAGCCCCAGGAGAGGGGTGGGAGAGCCAGGGGTGCCTCCAGTGCCCAGGGTTAGGGACAGTCCTAACGCTTCAGTGCCATTAAAACAGGGATAAAAGGGCTCTATGCTGCCTACAGTGCATGGATAATGAATGAAATGCAGGATAATCAAATGAGGATATTTTCAGGAGTGCAGGCTTTGGTGGGTTTGGGAATTTATTCCATGGAAGGTTCGGTTCTGTGTCAGGGAATTGGATCAGTGAGCCCTGAAACAGCCCTGCCACGAGCCCAGACACAGCCTGCCCTCCTCTGGAATGTCTGCTCTGGAGCCTGGCACCCTCGGAGGAGCTGATGGATCCTGGCTGGACAGGGCTGGAGCACCTGGCACAGTGGGAGCTGTCCCAGCCACAGCAGGGGTGGCACTGGGTGGGCTTTAGGGTCCCTTCCCATCCAAAGCACTCTGGGATAAACATGAAACTACAGCAGGATTCACACGAACAGATCCAATGTTCCCTCTCCGCAGCAAACCCCCACCCCCATCCCTCAGAATTTGCCTTTTCTGCCAAAATTTGGAGCCTGTCTTGAAGCCACAACAAGCCTGACTAGAAAGACTCTTTCTGTTTGAGACAGCTTCAGAAAAGAGCACAAGTTGCAGAGAGAACTGTGCAAGTTCTGGCCTCCAGGGTGCTTTTAAAATGCAGGAGTTCTGGGATGTAGGGCTGCTTTAATGGGATATTTATCTCCCTTGGAGAAGTTCCTGCTGCAAACCTTGAAGTTGTAGCAGGCTGCAGTAATAAGACTTCTCTATTCATTAAGAGATAACTTCCACTTTTCCATCTTTTTTCTATCAGAGATTTGTTTCCTAGGGCAGAGTCTTTTTTTCCCCCTCCTTAATTTCCTAAATTTTCTCATTTCAGGAAAACTGAGGGAAGTAAATTTCCAAGAGCAGCAACTGAAGCCCCTCGGGTTGTTCATTCCCAGGGCAGTGTCCCCGTGTACCACCCACACCTGGGATGAGCTGTGGTGCTCAGGAGCACCAGGGAGGGTTTGTGGGAGCAGAGATTCAGGCAGGTGATGGTGTTCACAGGGATCCAAGGATGAGGGGAGAGACCAGGATCTGACTCCATGTTTCACAAGGCTGATTTATTATTTTATGATATATATTACATTAAAACTATACTGAAAGAATAGAAGAAAGGATTTCATCAGAAGGCTGGCTAAGAATAGAAAAGGAAAGAATGATCACAAAGGTTTGTGGCTCTGACAGAGAGTCTGAGCCAGCTGGGCTGTGATTGGCCATGAATTAGAAACAAGCACATGAGCCCAATCCCAGATGCACCTGTTGCATCCCACAGCAGCAGATAACCATTGGGTACATTTTGTTCCTGAGGCCTCTCAGCTTCTCAGGAGGAAAAGATCCTAAGGAAAGGATTTTCCATGAAAGATGTGTGTGACACAGGCAGGTGTGTGTGTCCCTGGGAGCTCCAGGAGAGCAGAAGGTGCCCAGAGCTGGAATTCCCTCCCTGGAGGAGCCTCACCCATCCTTGGATGTGCTGAAGAGCAGTTTGAGGTCTGTGAGTGCTCCAGCATCATCCAAACCAGAAAACTGGTTGGTTTGATTTTATTTTCCTCTCTCTCCTGTAATTGTTGATCCATTTTTAGCCCAGCTTTCAGTGTGAGCTCTGTTTTTATTCACCTGTCCCACACCAGTGGCTGTTCCTGCTGGGCAGGCAGCACCAGGATGCTCCCAGATTCCAGAGCTGCTTTACCCAGCCTGGACCTGCAGCAAAACCCACAGTAAATTTGCATAATTCTGAGTGTTTGCTGCTCCTTGAGCCATTGAACAGAGGCCACCCATGGAAATCCATCAGTGTGTCCCACCCAGGTGCTGCAGCCTTGCTGAGGGAGCTCTCCCTGCTTTCCTGGGAGCAGTAATTGATAATCCTGGCTCCCTGAGCAGCCACATTCACCTCCCTCAGCAAGGAACCACATAAGGAAGCGCTGCTGGGGTCACCACAGAGCTTCTCCTTGTTTACAACTGGAAAAGGAAGAAGGGGGAGCTGGGGCAGTGGCACCAAGGGAGCTGCAGCTGCAGCTTTGTCTCTCTGCTCATCCACTCTGCTCTGGAAACCCTTCCCAGGAGTTTCCTCTCCAGACTGAGCTGGAGAAGGAATTCTTTAAAATCAGAGCCCATGGAATGAAGCACAGCTGGACTTCAACGGGATGCAGAGGAAAACCAGGGGGTGCAAGTGAAAAATCCAATTGCTGTCTGGAAAAGGAGGAGTGGGAGCTCAGGGAAAAGATTCCCTGGTTCAGGATAAGCTGTTGGGGCAGGGATGGGAATAGAGAAGCACAAAAAAAGCCCTTGGAAGAGGGAAGAGGGCAAGAGCCCCCTGCAGGCTGAGGGTTAAATGGGAGAAGCTCTTTTCAGAGCCCCAGAGGTGCCACATGGCCCCAGATCTCCTGAAATCTGCACCATGAGCAGCATTCCACCCTCTCTGGAGCAGGGAGCAGAGCAGGAGCCAAGATCCAGTGAGGCCATGGAGAGGCTGCAGGGCCTGGGCTGCTGCTCCTCCCCAATTCCCTGGCACCAGGGAGCAGAGGAAGCCCCAGGAGAGGGGTGGGAGAGCCATGGGTGCCTCCAGTGCCCAGGGTTAGGGACAGTCCCAACACTTCAGTGCCATTAAAAAAGGGAGAAAAGGGCTCTATGCTGCCTACAGTGCATAGATAATGAATGAAATGCAGGATAATCAAATGAGGATATTTTCAGGAGTGCAGGCTCTGGTGGGTTTGGGAATTTATTCCATGGAAGGTTCGGTTCTGTGTCAGGGAATTGGATGAGTGACCCCTGAACAGCCCTGCCACGAGCCCAGACACAGCCTGCCCTCCTCTGGAATGTCTGCTCTGGAGCCTGGCACCCTCGGAGGAGCTGATGGATCCTGGCAGCTCTCAGAGCTGCTGTGGCCACCACTGGACAGTCTGGGATGTTTGATCCAGCAGGATCTGCTGTGAGGTTGGCCTCGTGCCCAGCCCTCCTGCAGCTTCGGCACAGAATCCATCCCAACATGACAATAATATAATATAATGTAATTTAATATAATGTAATGTAATATAATGTAATGTAATATAATGTAATAATGCTCCAGGTGTGTGCAGCCCTGCCCCAGGACTCAGCCTGGCTGGATGCACAGCTGGAGATAAATTCTGGCACCAGGGAATCCTTCAGGGTGGAAAAGCCCTTTGTGAGCACCAAGTCCTGCCACCAGCAGCACCTCAGTGCCCTCAGCTGCCTCTGACTGCTCTGATCCCGCCACTGAAGCTCCCCCTCTGGAATTTGGGCTTTTCCATGGTTAGCAATCATTTTGTTTTGGTTCACAGAGGGCCTGAAATGGGGAGGGGACACGTTTGTGTGTAAAACATGACTGGGTGTCCCTGACCCTGTGTTGGGGGTTGTGGGTCCCAGGATGAGGTGAGAGATGAGAATCTGACTCCAAGCTCTCAGAAGGCTGATATTATATTATATTATTATATTATATTATATTATATTATATTATATTATATTATATTATATTATATTATATTATATTATATTATATTATATTATATTATATTATATTATATTATATTATATTATATTATATTATATCATATCATATTATATTATATCCATAATATCATATTATTGTCATATTATATTATATTATTACCATATCATATTATCTTATTATCATATCATATTATATTATATGAAAATTATATACTAAAACTATATTAAAGAAAGAGAAAGGAGACACCAGAAGGCTGGATAGGAATGAATAATAAAAACCTGTGACTGGCTCAGAGAGTCCAACACAGCTGGCTGGGATTGGTCATTAATTAAAAACAATTCACATGGAACCAATCAAAGCTGCACCTGCTGGTAAGCAACCTCCAGACCACATCCCAAGCAATCAGATAATTGTTATTCACATTTCTTTTCTGAGGCTCCTCAGCTTTTCCGGAGAACAATCCTGGTGGAAGGATTTGTCAGAAAATATCATGGTGGCAATCCTGGGGCTCCAGTGGGCAAGAACAGCTCCCCAGAGGAGTTAATTCCTTATTAATTCATTAATTCAGGAGTGCCCACCCCTGCAGGTGGCACTGAGAGCTCTGGGCTGGGGATCCAAGGCTGGACTCTGCTCCTGGAGGGCTTTTCCAACCCCAATAATTCTGTGATTCTTAAGGAAAAGCTCATTTCCAGCAGGCAGCATTCGTCCATCAGGCACGTGCAGGCACCTAAAATGCAGCGTGACAGATGAACACCCCCATAAATATGAAATTGTGTAGGTGCCACTGGATGTGACATCCCCCACCCAAAACAATCACTTGTAAATCACAGAGTTCTCGCTGCAGCCACAACTCCATAATAACAAAATGATTAGAAAGCCATAAAAAACAAAGTTGTTTTGTCAGGATCATTTCCTCCCTGATCACAGGGCTGCTGCAAAGTGGCTCTGGGCTTAAGTGATAGATGAGAGCCATTAATGGAGCCAGAGACCTTCCCAGGCTGCTTGCAGCCAAAATTAAAAGGGAACTGTAACAGTCCTGGGTGGTTTGGAAGCCTGGAGAGTGCTTGGGTGTTGTGGTGGGGTTGGTATAAAATGCAGCCTCCCACAGCCATAAATCATGCTATTATTCATGAATAATTGCATTAGATGTATTATTTAATGGTGTAAGGTTGGAAAATCCCCTCTTACTCCTCTGGTCTGTGGCTCCCTGAGACCCTCCTGCCATGAAATTATAGGATCAGAGTGGTTGGGGTTGGAAGGGGCCCTAAAGTTTTGTTTGAAATGCTTTCTTTGTGTCTCACAGATGCAGCTGGACTTCTCTCTCTCCCTGTATTTATCACTCCAACATGAAAACAATGTCACAATAGGACACAAAATGAACAACAGGCACAAGCTGAGGTGTCCAAGGTAAAAAGAGGGCAGTTTATTTCCAAACTCCAATATTTGTAGACTTTCAAAAGTGACTATGGACTGGAGGATGAAGCTGCCACCTCTCCAGCCACAGTGGTCAAACCAACAGCCCAGTAATTCTGCCTTCCTCCAGAAAGGAATGCAAAACAATCATTATTTACATGAAAAGTGTGTGAAAATCTCCACTACAAAAATGTGAACATCAGAAGGCTTAGAAGAACTTAGGAGAGCAGGGTGACAAACAAACACCTCCAGCGTTTTGGGTGATACAGGGAATGTTTGTGGCTGCCCTACAGAGCTCCCTCAGCTGGCACTGAGCTCACCAATCTGTCTCTGCAGGTACAATGAGAATAAAGAATAATTCTGTGTCATTCAGGGCATCCTCATGAGGAGGCAATGCAGGACCCCGGGGCTCAGGCCCTGCTGAGGTGAGAGCAGAGCCTCAGCAGCTCCGCCTTCCCAGGAGCAAATTCCACGTTTTTCACATGGAAACAGGGGCCCAGCTGCCCCTAGGGAGATGGGAGGGAGGGAGGGAAGGTTGCTGTGCTCCAGGCATGCTCAGGCAGTTTGTTCTGTCTGCCTTTAAAAGCTTTGGGATGTCCTGTCCAGGCTGAGGGATATTTACTGCAAAATGGGAAGGGAAGGGGCAAAGATGGGAAAATGGGAAATGTAGGGAGCTTCTTCTGCCAGGCACAGGGGGAGTGCTGCAGCTTTCTGTTCTCACTGCCACGGTACAAAAACATCATTATTATGGGCTGGAAAATCCAGCAGGAAAGGAGAATTCTGTGCACAGGTGAGCCCCACCTGCAGAGCCCAGCCCAGGAGGGACCTGGAGCTGCTGGGGCATCCAGAGGAGGCAGCAAATGCTCAGAGGATGGAGCAGCTCTGCTGGGACACCTGGGGGGCTCACCTGGGCAGGGGAAGGTTGGGGTGAGCTCAGAGCGGCCCCACAGCACCTGAAGGGGCCACAGGAGAGATGGAGAGGGACACTTTGAGTGGAGCAGGGCAGGGAATGGAGCTGGGAAGGGAATGGAGCCCCAGGAGGGGCTGAGGGAGCTGGGAATGGGCTGGAGAATCCCTGAGGGAGCTGGGCAGGGCCTGGAGAATCCCTGAGGGAGCTGGGCAGGGGCTGCAGAATCCCTGAGGGAGCCGGGCAGGGGCTGCAGAATCCCTGAGGGAGCCAGGCAGGGGCTGAGCCTGGAGCAAAGGAGGCTCAGGGGCCCTTGTGGCTCTGCACAGCTCCTGCCAGGAGGGCACAGCCAGGGGGGTCGGGCTCTGCTCCAGGGCACAGGGACAGGAGCAGAGGGAACGGCCTCAGGCTGGGCCAGGGCAGGCTCAGGTTGAAATTAGAAACGATTTCCTCCTGGAAATGGTTCCCCAGCTCTGGCACAGCTGCCCAGGGCAGGGGTAGAATCCCCATCCCTGCAGGGATTTCAAACCTCTGTGGATGTGGCACCTGGGGATGTGCTTTAGTGCTCCAGGTGTTGGTGGAGTTATTTCAGATTCGTTCTTAATAATTTCTGGAGATTTCTGTTTGTTCATCCATCTCAACACCCAGAGTTCTTTTCCTTTGTGCCATTTTTTCTCTGACTCCTGCTGGATTTCCCCCACAGAACCCCCCTGTGCCTGTTTAGCTCCCAAATACCCCCTCCCTAAAAACCCAGAGTGCTTTTCACTCCGTGTTCCTGTGGTTTCCTGAGCGTTCCTGAGGTGCTTCTCTAACTCTCCATTCCCCCTTTCCTTCCCCTTTCCCTGCAGATGCCTGGGGAGGTAATGATGGCTCAGTCTCCAATTTCCCTGATTCATCATGCGAAATCCACTGACAAAATCTTCTGCTCTCAAATCCTATAATACTGTGGAGAAAATTTGTTTTCTAGCCAGGATGCATTATGGCTTTTAGAACTTGGAAACTGCATCCTCAATAGCATTACATTTCTTTTTTTTTTTTTTTTCTTTTTTTTTTGTTATTGGGTCAGATTATTCTTTTGTTCTGTAGGAACAGAAGTCCAAGGAATGTTTTTATTTATTTATTTCCTGTCTTTTTTCCCCCTCCCCTTTTATTTCCCAGGATTAAGACCTTTCAGTCTCAAAGTCTTTATTTCAGTGAGCAGCATTCCTACCCCCTCTGAATCTCCTTGTTTTTTCCCCACGGGCTTCAGCATCAATCAAACCCCTTTAAATGTCAGTTGTGTTTCTTCCTGGGTTTTTATAGTTATTTTTACCATTTGAGATGCTACAGACTGACCTTGCATTGTTGGGAACAGTGCAAAACTGGATCACTACACCCTTGCTGGGCTGGTTTTTTTCCATGGAACAGGCTGGGAATGCTTGGGTGGGGTGGATGGGAGTGGGGCAGAATTTTGGGGCTGTTCCAGTGTGGCCTTTCTGCTTAGGCTTGGAATTCTCTGCTTAGGCTTGGAATTCTCTGCTTAGGCTTGGAATTACCAGGCAAACCTGGGCCAGGTTTGCTGCCTGCAGTCACAGCTGAATGCTCTTTGTGGGGCTTAGGAAAGGATACAAAAATGGAAAACTTGGTCAAAAATGGAGAAATTCTTCTCTCAGTGGTCCAAAGGGTGAAGGCCTGTGCTCATGGCAAGGCAGAGGAGGGTCCTGGGTGGGTTTCAGGGGGAATTTGGCTCTTTCAGGGGGAATTTGGCTGGGTTGCCTCTGCTCCCACAGCAGGTACTGCCTAAGGGCTCTTCCAAAGCAGCTGTGGGTAAGAGGAGCCTTGTTCTGGAACAGCCCTGCCCAGCACAGCCTCACTTTGCCCTCTGAAACTCTGATTTCGTGGTGCTTTCCCCCAGTGTTTGATCTAGATTGTCTCATTCTTGGAGCAAATCTCCTCCTTCCAGAGTCTGCCTCGTTTTCACTGTTTAAATTAAGGTTTCACTGTTTAAATTAAGCTGTTCTCCTAAAGTAAGAATCTGTTAATCTCTAATTCCTACAGTGGCATTAGACTTTTTTTTTTTAATTATTCCAAGAAAGTGCCACAATGACTGTGAACCTTCTGCTTAACTCCTGGTCCTGGGTCAGGAGGGGAAACTGAACCCATTGCTCACTCACTTTTACAGTTTTCACTCAGGATTACAGTTTTTAAAGGGCAAAGGAAACAGAGTTATTTAAGACAATTACAGAACCACTTCTTATCCCCGTGCTGTAAAATCAGGATGCTGAGGAGCTCCCTAGGGAATCCCTGTGCTAATTCCCCCTGTTCTCACTCCCCTGACTGTCCAGGAGGCTGTGGGGGTGAACCTGCCCTTGGTTTTTGGTGTTGCTGTTCCATGAGGAGACCCTGGCCCTGCTGGTGGTGTGGGGATTCTCTGGAATACCCAGGGAAATCAATTCTAAACTAATCTTCACTGCTTTGTTCTCCCTTTGAGCGGTGTGAGCAGGGTTAGAACATCCTTTATTTCCTGATATTTCCATTGATAAGGACATGATTTACAGCTCCTTGGGCTCTTCTCTCTGCAGGAAGCTTTCAATAAAGGATGAAGCTTTCAGGATCTTTTATAAACAACGTGTCAGGTGTGCAGTTAATAGAGTTTAGCTCTTTGTGCTTCACAGGTAGCTCCAAAACCCCAAGAATTTGACTTCCAAGGCAGAGGAATGCTGCAGTAGCTGGGTGCCAAGCCAGGCTGCCCCTCCAGCAGCCCTGGGGTTACCTGGCAGCACTGCCCTGCTGCTCCTGTCATTAATGTCCCTGCAATCAGCAGTTTAATGGATGTGAGGATGCCAGCCTGGCAGGAGCAAACACCAATTTGCCAGCCTGGCTGTGCCACGGTGCTGCCAGCAGGGCTGGGCTGGTGCTTCCCACCCAGCTGGCCCTGGCCACCTCCTGAGGGCTCCCCAGAGACCAGTGGGACAATGTGCCCTGAGGAGCTGGGTCCGGTTCGGCTGTCTGTCTGTCTGTCTGTGCCCCGACACGGGCAGGGCGGTTCTGGGGCAGCCCACGTTTCAAAGGACGAGTCTGGGCTCTTCAGCTTTTCCATCTTCAGATTGTTTATTGTTTCTTATCTACAGAATTTTCTGTCTGCCCAACAGAGGTCTGACCTGCAAGGCAGCCAAGGGCACTCTGACCACCCATGGGGCGGTCGTGTCTTTTTATACTAAAATCTACCTACATCATATTTACCTTTATTTTCCAATACTTTTCACCCATGTTGGCAAGTGCACCTTCACCATAAACCAATCCCCAAGTGCCAACATCACCACAGAAAATGGATGACAAGAAGAAGAAAGAAGAAGGACGAGACACGCCCTGATCCCTCCATCTTGTCTCCATAACCCCCCTGTACCAAAAACCCCAAAATCTATATTTCACCCTGTAAATGTGTCTTTTTTACACCCTTCACTCCCAAGTGATTCTCACGTCCTCAAACTGCTGTCACTTCCGTAGATGGATCAAAATCAAGCCACCAAACACTCTTGGCAACATTCCAGGATTTCTGAGACCCCCAAGGGTTCTCTCGGTAACTCTGGACATCGGGAACGATGTGCTGAGTTCCCACAGAGCTGTAGGAGAACCAGGGACAGGACAGAATCTGTCAATCCTCTCCCTCTCCCTCTCCCTCTCCCTCTCCCTCTCCCTCTCCCTCTCCTCTCCTCTCCTCTCCGCTCTCCTCTCCCTCCCCAACCTCTGCAGGCCTCAAAACTTGGGAAAATGGAAGGAGAACACTAAGAGGAGAGCAGGCCTGGCTGCCACGATTCAATGCTGTAAAAAATGAACGTTTCCTCTCCAGGGGAGCCCTCCCTCCCTGGCTGTGCTCATTGCCAGGCTGTCCCTGCTGCTGGGAGGGGCTGAACCCCTTGTGGAGGTGAGGAAAATCAATGCACAAACACCAGAGGTTTGTGTCAAACAGGACACAGAGGAGTCCTGGAACTTTATTCCAATACAGGCAGAGGCCACGGGGCATCCCCCTGAGGTCTCTCCCAGTTTTGGAGGATGCAGCCTCCTTTTTATCCCAATTTCCAGCTGCATTTCCCTTCTCTCTTTCCCCATTTCTGAGGTGCTTGAGAGGTTCAGACTTCCCAAAACACCTGATCCCAAAGATTCCCCTCTAATGTACAACCCTCCCTTTTCATTTTTAATTCTTATGGAATTTAGGGGGTTTTCCCCATTTCTGAGGTACTTGAGAGGTTCAGACTCCCCGAAACACCTGATACCAGAGATTTCCCTCTAATGTATAACCCTCCCTTTTCATTTTTAATTCTTATGGAATTTAGGGGTTTTTCTTCTCCACTGTTTCTTTCATCTTTCAATGTCTAATTTCATTTCTCAGCAAACCTAAAGTTGATTTGTAAAAGCAAATCTCTTTTTCCATTCATCAGTCAGTGGAACCCTTCCCATTGTTTCTTTCATTTCCCAGTGCTGGTTTTGTCTACCAGCAGAGCCACAGCTGGTTTGGAAAGACAAATCTGCCATTCCTCTCATGGAGGTTCAGAGGAGGGCTCTGACACTAAATTGGGCACCTGGAGATGCTTCAGCAGCTCCCCAAGTCCAGGGGATGGTTCAGAGCTGCTCTGCTCTCAGTGCTGTGGCACCACTCCAGGATACTAAATTCACAGTACAATTTAAAATATTTATATAAATATATATATATATATATTTATATATTTATATTTCTGTAGCTTTAAGAGTTACAAACTCCCCCCCATGATTCTCTGATTTGATGGACTTATGTGGTAATTTTTTCACCTGCCTGGGAAGATGTGCCGTATGAAACCCCTCTTTGGGTAAAAGCTGCTTTGGAATTTTGACCAAATCCACACGCAAGCATTTGCTCCTCTCAGACAACAATTTTCTTAGGGCTGCTGTGGCTTTTCTGGTGCGTGATGCCAAAATTTTGCTGGTTTTCTCCTTGCTGGTTTTGCCTTCTGCCATCAATAACAGCTCTTGGCAGAGCTTTAGAAACCTGACAAATTGTTGGCTATAAAACAGATTTGCCCACGGATGAAATATCTTTGTGGCCAAACCCTCCCTCCTATAAATCAGGAGCACCAGTGCTTGTTTAAGTGACAAATTTTAGAACCCAGCGGGGAAAATGAAGTCACTGACTGATGGCAAAGCCCTCGTTCCTCTGCTTTTCATCCCTGGAATTCCAGGTGGGTACCCAGCACCCCAAAGAGCCCAGCAAGCCCTGATGGGAGGGCCTGAAAGGCTCACAGGGAGGGAAAAGGCTCAGAATAATTTGCTGCTGTTTGTGAGGAGCGCTGGAGATGACAGCAGTGATTGCCTTAATGAGGCAATTAAGGGCCAGGAAATCGGGGTGGGCTGGGGCTGCCAATTGTGCAGCCCCTACTGGGAAAGGGCTCCCAAACCAGTAAGAAAGGGGCTCCCAAACCAGTAAGAGCCTGGCTGGGCTGCTGGGGCAGCAGAGGAGATAATCCACCAAGCTGAGTGTTCTGACCACGGTAATTATCTTTGTTACTTTGGGTAATTATTTTGTTACTGAGGTTGGACCAGCTCTGGTTCCCAACCCTCTGGAAAGAGCAGAGGTGGAGCTGGAGGAGTGGGAATTTTTTAAAAAGAAGAGTATATGGCTCCTGTGGCAGCAGCACTGCATTCCCTGGCTGTTGGCACCGTCAGCCACAGCATTTTTTAAATGGAAATATGCTCCACCTGGGAGGTTTCTTTGTGCTTTCCAATAGCATTGAAAACAAATTAGTAGAATTTTGGGGTTTGTTTGGGGTTGTGGCCCATCCCAGTCAGGATCTGATCAGTGCCCAGCACTGGGGTTTCCCTGAGCTCGTTCCAGTCCAGCAGCTCTGGCTGAACTGGAACATTTCTTGTTAAAAAAACCCAAAACACTCGGCCTTGTGTTAAAGACCTCTGGCAGTGGAGCAGCCCCGAGAACCTTTGGTAATTTTCTTCAGTCATTAATTATTCACAGCTTTGCTTCAAGAGCTGCTTTTTCCTCTGTGGCTCTGGCACTTTTCCCCTCGTAACCCCTGGAAATGGATCTGTGTTCCTGTGTGGATGAAGTGCTTGCTCGGGCAGGTTCTGTTATCCTTTCTGGCTCCTTAACCTGTGATCAAAGTGCCCCTGCCACCCTCTTTGATAAACCAAGTGCTCTGACCCCTGCAGATCCCTGCTGCTTTCTCATCCCTCCATCTGCTTTGGCGGCTTTTCCCTCCGCACTCTGCAGTGAGGAATCAGGGAGAGCTGCTCAGGGAAATCTTTTAAAGGGTTGGGGTTTAAAGCCTCAGAACTGTCCAGACCCTTCACCTGTGGGAGGTGAAGAATTGGCCATTCTGCCTTTCTCTCGCTCATTTGCTGAAAGACTTTTCACCAAAATTTAAATCCTTTCCACCTTTTTACTGAGGACAGCGATTTTCCTGTAGCTCAGGCCCATGTCAGGGCTCATTTCACTTTGAGTACCCAAGAGTTTTGACACAAATGCTTTTAATGTTTATAAGAAATATTTTTGTTTCAGCTGAAATCACTTGCACACTTTGAACTTGTGGATAATTTACATTTGAGATGGATACATTTTTGGAAAGGTAAATTCCAGTCTGAGGTGAGCGACTCCAAAGGGTGGGAAGGGACCCCAAAACCCAGCCAGTGCCACCCCTGCCATGGGATTTTCCTGTCATGATCCAGGAGTTTTCCACATTACCCAGAGTCTGAAGGTGTCCATGATCTCCCAGTACAGCAGGGTTTTTATTCACCTGGGAAATGGAGGCTGATCCCATAAGGAAGAGGAATTCCCTCTGGATGTCTTTGGCTTGGCTCTGCTCTTTTCCTTATTTCCTGCTGGCTTTTCCCTTTTTTCCCTTTCCAGCTCTTTCCTTATTTCCTTTTCCAGCTCTTTCCCCCCAGTGTCCTGGATCAGGTGCCCAGTCCCTCCTGTTCTTGTTTTCCACTGAAATAACTCCTGATTCCCAGGGGGAAATCCTGGAGTGCTGCAATTCAAGCCTTGTTCCGGACACAATCTTTGGTCTGCTGTGCAAAAATTGAGCATCTCGTGTAAAACTTCATTTGGGGGACTCCACAAACTGCACAGGAGGTGGAAAAATGCAGGATGGATGGGCTGCTAGCTCAGGCTAAACCCTGCTGCTGCTGTGTGCAGAGGCAGAATGTGCCTGCGTGGTGCTTGATTTGCCAGGGAGCACAGCATGTATTCTGGGCATAAAACGGGGTAATTTACCCCAAACTGGGTTAAATTCCCTCTGGGAAAGGGGAGAATTTAAATGGGATATTGGGCAGGGGCTGGGCTGGAATTCCCAGAGCAGCTGTGGCTGTAATTTACCCCAAATTGGGGTAAATTTGGGGTAAATTAAATGGGGTAATTTACCCCAAAGCTAGACAGAGAACATTCTTCTCAGGCACTTCATCCTTAAATCAGGGTATGGTGTCCATTGCACAGTGCAGGGCTGCAGATGGGCTCAGAACAAGTGAGAAGCATCAAAATACAACAACAAGGAGGCAAAACAATCTTGGTTGTGTTTCCTGCTCTTACGATTATGAAGAATCAGCTGAAGGCCACTGGACACAATCCTGAGAAACTTCAGCTTTATCAAAAGCTCTTTCCAGACAGCTTTTCCATTAAATGAAGCCTCTCCTTACCTCTGTGATTTGTTTGGCCTCAATCACTGAAGGTGTCAATTGTCTGAAGGAGCGTGGACTCAGGGAGTTAATTTTATGTTTAAGAAGAGAATTTCTGCCAGGACATGAATATTTAAGATTTATTTGTCATAAGAAGCACAGATTCTGTGTTTTCAGTGGCTGCAGGAGGATTGATGAAGATCATTCCCGCTTTGATGCAGGAATTGTGTTTTTGTCGTGTTTGAATGAGGCTTGCTGCAGTGGCACTGGGATTTCTGTGAGCTGTAGGGACAGATATGAGAGCAATACACCATTTTTTTGCTTGTTTTTCATTAAATAACTACTAGGAAGCACAGAAGGAGATTTACAGTAGTCAAATGAGATGTGCTGTAATGTAGCATTGAATTAATTCCGCTGTAATGATGCTTTGCTGTGCCATTTGCTCTGTGACATTCCCACAAAGCTGCTGCTCTTAACAAGAAACCCGAGTGCCCTTCAGCTAATTCCTGCAAATCCTCTCATTTCCTCATTAAGGCTTCTTTTTTTATTTTCCCTTCAACGTGACAAGTTGATCTGAGGGCTGGAGCACCTCTGCTATGAGGGAAGCGTGGGAGAGCTGGGATGGTGCAGCTGCAGAGGAGAAGCTCTGGGCTGGCTGTGGCCTTTCAGCACCTGAAGGAGCCAACAAGAAACATGGAGAGGGATCTGGGACAAGGGACAGAGGGACAGGACACAGGGAATGGCTTCCCTCTGGGAAAGGGGAGGTTTAAATGGGATATTGGGGAGGGGCTGGGCTGGAATTCCCAGAGCAGCTGTGGCTGCCCCTGGGTCCCTGGCAGTGCCCAAGGCCAGGCTGGACACTGGGGCTGGGAGCAGCCTTGGAAGGGTCGGTGTGGCCATGATATTTCATGGAAAATCCTTTCCTTAGGATTTCTCCTCCTGAGAAGCTGAGAGGGCTCAGGAACAAAATGTACCCAATGGTTATCTGCTGCTGTGGGATGCAACAGGTGCAGCTGGGATTGGGCTCATGGGGTTGTTTCTAATTCATGGCCAATCACAGCCCAGCTGGCTCGGGCTCTCTGTCCCAGACACAAACCTTTGTGATCATTCTTTGCTTTTCTGTTCTTAGCCAGCCTTCTGCTGAATTCCTTTCTTCTATTCTTTCAGTATAGTTTTAATATAATATATATCATAAAATGATAAATCAGCCTTGTGAAACATGGAGTCAGATCCTGGTCTCTTCCCCCATCCTCAGACCCCTGTGAACACGGTCACAGGTCAGGGTTGGATCAAGGTGAATTCCAGGTCCCTCTGCACCCAAAGCAGGCTGTGCTGCTGGGCTAAAGCAGCTGGGAGGGTCATGCCTGCTGTTCCAGCCTGGGATTCCCATTTCTCTCCCCGGGATGCAGAGGTAGGAGCTGGATTTCTGGGCAGCATTTCCCACCAGTGCCTTAATTGCTGCAGCCAATTACCTCCAGCACTCATCACTCAGGGCCCCTCAGAGCCACCAGACTCTCCCTTCTCCTCACCTGTGTGTCTTCCTAACTCAGCTTGTTCCTCTTGGAGAAGGAGGATCTTCAAATTAGAGGAGATAAATTACACACAAACCAAGATATTTATTTATCTATCTCTGCTTGGAATGGGATCATTTACACCTGGGGTAGGCGTGGGAGGTTTTACTCTGCTCACACTGGGAGGGTTGGGAACGTGCCAGGCATGGAATCATCGAGGTTGGAAAAGACCTCCACGAACACCAAGGCACATCCAAGTCCCCAGCCCAAATTTCCTTAAAAACCTGCTGGAATTTCACCACGGGTGCTTCAGGAGCAGCTTTTGGATCCTCAGGGTGCCCTGGTGGGTGGCACTGAGCTGGGGGTGCCCAGGACAGGGCAGGGAGGGCACACACACGGATTTGGGCTGGGAAAAGCCCCCAGCAGAACAAAATCTGGTCCCTGCTGCTCCATATTTTCAGTGCTTGAAGGAAAGGTGGTCCAGCAAAGTAGTGGAGAAAGCCCAGGGGTAGAGCCTCACCCCCTATTTAGAGAAGCAATTAGGCGCCTGCCAGAGCAATTAGTGGGTAATGTGATTTCTGGATAATTGCAGAATAATTGCCCGTGTGCCAACGGTGGGTTGGGTTTCTCGTTGTTAAAGCTGTTGTAAGTTAATATGCCGCTGATGTTTGGGCTGTAGCCACAAAACACACTTTAATATCCAATTAAAATGGATAAACAGGCTTTCATCCCAGTGAAGGTGCTCGTGGCAGTTAATGGAGGGTGAGCACAAAATCCAACATTTGTTTTGGATACAAGTCTGTGACCAGGCACGTTCTGGGGAGGGGAGCAGGCTGGTGAGGTGCCTGCTGCAGCCCCACTCTTTGGGAAATGAGTTAATTTGAGTCTCCTGAACTCATCTTTCAGAGCTTGAGGTTATTGGAAGTGCCCAAGGCCAGGCTGGAGCACCTGGGACAGTGGGAGGTGTCCCTGCCATGGCAGGGCTGGCACTGGGTGGGTTTCAGTCCCTTTCCACCCAAACCATTTTGTCATATATTCAAAACTGAGGAGATGATGGGAATTCTGGGGATGGAAATCTGCCCCCCTAATGGCTGGAATTCTGTGCTGACTCCTCGGGGAGGGCTGCACCAAACCCCTTGTGCCTTTGTGTTCCATCCTCTTTTGGCAAGTGCCTTTGGCAATCAAGCTAAATCACATCTCAGATTTCCCTCTGCATTTTGTCCTGTCAGGTTTTTGCAGGGTTTGCTGTTAGGGGAAGTGTTTGATTTGATTTAAGCACGAGATAAGATAAGCACGTTGGAAATGGAGCCATCCATGGCAGGGCTATAATTTACAAAATTGCAGCATTTTCTTTATTGAAGCTCTGAAAAATAAAGCAGCATCACAGCTCACAGCTGGTTGTTTAAGGTAAGTAGGCACAGAGTGATCAACCCAAATCACATAAACCCAACAGGAATTCTCTCCCACCCTCCTGTGCTGTGAGGGAAGAGCTGAACTTTCATTGCCATTAAGATTACTTTTGGTTTGAGCTGAACTCAATGGTTCCAAATCACCAGAATTCTGCATCTGGAGGAAGAAAAGGCTTTTGTGTCCTGGTGGTTGTGGTGTGACCATGGGAGATGTGAAATGAGAACATTTGTGGGGTTTTCTGCTTTGTCTTGCAGGGAATTGTCTGAACTTGGATCTTCTGCCTGCAGGACCCTGGGGACTGTTGTTGTTCATTTTGTGAAGCAGCTCAGGGTGTTTGTGGCTCTCCTTTATCCTCCTCCACTATGGGATCATGGAGTTGTTTGGGAGGGGAGGGACCCCAAACCCCCCCAGTGCCACCCCTGCCATGGCAGGGACACCTCCCACTGTCCCAGGGTGTCCCAATGTCCAGCCTGGCCTTGGGCACTGCCAGGGATCCAGGGGCAGCCCCAGCTGCTCTGGGAATTCCATCCCATCCCTTCCCCACCCTGCCAGGGAACAATTCCCAATTCCCAATCTCCCATCCATCCCTGCCAGGGAACAATTCCCAATTCCCAATCTCCCATTCCACCCTGCCAGGGAACAATTCCCAATTCCCAATCTCCCATTCCACCCTGCCAGGGAACAATTCCCAATGCCCAATTCCCCATTCCCAATTCCCAATTCCCAGTTCCCAATCTCCCATCCATCCCTGCCAGGGAACAATTCCCAGTTCCCAATCTCCCATCCAGCCCTGCCAGGGAACAATTCCCAATTCCCAATCTCCCATCCAGCCCTACCAGGGAACAATTCCCAATTCCCAATCTCCCATCCAGCCCTGCCAGGGAACAATTCCCAATTCCCAGTCTCCAGCTACATTTCCCCTCTCTCCCTTTGTGCCCATTGCTCCTTGTTCCATCAGCTCCTGCTGGAGGTCCCTGTGATCCCCCAGACCCTGGAAGGTTCTGGCAGGGCTCCCCACACCCTTCTCCTCTCCAGGTGAGCACCCCCAGCTCTCCCAGCTCCACAGGGGAGGTTTTCCAGTCCTCTTACCAACCTCATGGCCTCCTCTGGCCTTGCTCCATGTCCTCCTCATCCTGGCATCCACCAGGGAAGGACAAATCCACAATCCCTTGGTGGCAGCAAGGACTCCTCACCTTTGCTGTTCCCCAAGCCATCAGCTGGTCACAGGTTCTGCTCCTTCACAGGTTCTGCTCCTTCCTCCTCCCTCCTCCATTGTGACGGTGCTCACAGGGGTCTGAGGATGAGGGAAGAGACCAGGATCTGACTCCATGTTTCACAAGGCTGATTTATTATTTTATGATATATATTACATTAAAACTATACTAAAAGAATAGAAGATAGGATTTCATCAGAAGGCTGGCTAAGAATAGAAAAGGAAGGAATGATCACAAAGGTTTGTGTCTGGGACAGAGAGTCCGAGCCAGCTGGGCTGGACTGTGATTGGCCATGAATTAGAAACAAGCCCATGAGCCCAATCCCAGCTGCACCTGTTGCATCCCACAGCAGCAGATAACCATTGGGTACATTTTGTTCACCTCTCAGCTTCTCAGGAGGAACAATCCCAAGGAAAGGATTTCCCATAAAATGTGTCTGTGACACTCCACGGGAGGCTCAGGTTGGGCATTGGGGAGAATTTTGTCCCTGGGACTGTGGTCAAGCCCTGGCTGCAGTGCCCATCCCTGGGGGGTTTCACAGCCCTTGGGCACATGGGGCAGGGCTGGCAATGGTTGGTTGGGCTCTGAGATCTTCTCCAGCCTTAACAACTCCACAATTCATAAGGAATCCCCAAAGTTCCAAGTGCCACCTGCTCCCTGCCCGTGTCTGTGGGAAATGCTCAGATTTCCTCAGCCAGTCTCCAAACAAAACCATCAAACTCCTCGGCCTCCCGGGCAAAGCAGTAACCCCAGATTTTGACAATCTGTTTTTCTGCAGGCAGGAAATTATTTTTCAATGAATTTTCACATAACTCGAAGTAATTGGAGGTTTAATATTTGCAATATTTTTACATTTGCTTTCTACGAGTATTTAAATATTTGCTCATAAAATAAATTCTTTCACCACACTAATGAAAATCTAAGGACCCAATAGTCACATTCATTATTAGAGGCAGTAAATCACCTCTGGTGAGTTCAGTTTTACTTCCAATATAAATGCAGATTTATGAGCTTTCCTGTTGCATGATTTATTTGCATGATTTTTTTCTTTCCCAGGAAGACTATTTCCCTCTTCCTAAACATCCAATATACATGAAAAGGGATTTAAGTGCTGAGGAATTATTAAAAAAAAAAAAAAAGTAAAAATAAAAAAAAACCAAGTTGCTGCTTCTTCAACTGGACAGCTTGGGTAAGAATTTGAAGCTGATGTTTTGATGGGAATTTTGTGTGGGAGGAAATGGTGGCTTGTGGAATAAGATGAGACATTTGTGTGTGTGCTGCTGCTTTTACTGCTGGGTTATTGACTTCAGAGCATGTTTCGAGCAGTATTGAATTTGCAGCAGTAAAACACTTCACATTGCTGAACATTTGTGTTTAATAAATTGCTTTTTATGGAAGCAGGAGCCTGTATTTACCAATTGCTTTCTGGAACCTGTGGGATATTTCATCATTCCGCAGAGAACTACCTGAAAACTTTTAGTTTCTGAGTGAGACCAGCCAGTCTCATTTGTTCTGAGGCTGAGGAAAGATGTACAAGGGAAAATCTGTGCCACAGGAGCCTCTTAGGAAATATTAGAGGAGAGAAATACATTTATGGGGATGGAAGGAGGGAGAGAACAGCGTTAACATCCAGCTGCTAATGGACTGTGTGGCATCCACCACTTCCAGGAGTTCTTAATGGCCTTTGTGACTGAGAAAAGCAACATTCACCGAGGTTTAATAAATTTTTTAGCTTTCTAAGCGAGGCTGGCAGCTCCAAAGAGCGACATTTTCACCAGCCCATTATTGCCTCCTGAATTTTCTACATTGCAACCTTCTGCCTGCCAGTTCATGCCTCTTCATCTGCACTAATTAAGCAGCATTTCCATCCAGTGTCTTTGATTTGCACCCGAGGATCTCTCCACTTCTATTTTAGTGCCATTTTGTTCCCTTGAATGCCTCTGATGTCACCAGCTGAGGCTGCCCTCTTCCAGGACATGAATTTTTCACCAAGTCCTACACCTTCATTTTTGGGAGGGGGGAGAGGGGAAAAAGGGGGCATGAATACAAAATGACTCCTCTATTTTCACTTCAAAGGCTATTTGGGCTGCTTCAAAGGGTTCCTTTGCCACAGAGAAATCATGTTTTTTGAAAACACTTTAAAAAAAATGAAAGGCAGAAAGCAACTTTGTGCTGAGAGAATTCCTCCTCGGACGACTGGAGCAGTGCTGGGCAGTGGTGATTTCGGTGTGCTCAGAGGACTTAATCATCCTGTGGGCTTTGATTGGTGCCTCCAGGCTCCTCATCTCTATAACTACATTTAAATTAAAAATAAGGCAAAACGTTTTGCTGCGCCGCGTCCCTCGCGCTCCCTGTTTAGCATTCTCCCGCTGTCCCCGGGACTGCAGCAGGAAACCTCAATTTATCTGTTTGCCCTTGTGGGATGTCTGCTTAAACATCCTTCTGTGGGATTTAAGAGGCCTGATCTGCCCGTGATTCCAGCCCTGGTAATTCTGTTTAATGTTGTTTAATTCTTGCAGCAGAGCCACGGGTGAAGTGCTGTGACCGTGCTCACAGGGGTCTGAGGATGAGGGGAGAGACCAGGATCTGACTCCATGTTTCACAAGGCTGATTTATTATTTTATGATATATATTACATTAAAACTATACTAAAAGAATAGAAGAAAGGATTTCATCAGAAGGCTGGCTAAGAATAGAATAGGAAGGAATGATCACAAAGGTTTATGGCTGGGCTCTCTGTCTGAGCCAGCTGGGCTGTGATTTGCCATGAATTAAAAACAAGCACATGAGCCCAATCCCAGATGCACCTGTTGCATCCCACAGCAGCAGATAACCATTGGGTACATTTTGTTCCTCTCAGCTTCTCAGGAGGAAAATTCCTAAGGAAAGGATTTTTCATAAAAGATGTGTGTGACAAAGTGCGGCGTCGCCTGCTCGTGTCCCTTGGTGACACCAGGGCTGTGAGAGGAGGGAAAAGGGCTTCACGTGGCACTGCCTGGAATGGCTGCTTGATATTGCTGGGATTTAACGAGCTTGGAGTGAGCGAGGAGGGAGTTGTTAACAACAATCCCACTTTCCTCCTCCTGGCTGTCTCCAGGAGCTCGCGGCTGGAGGGAATTCCCAGGAGAAATGAGCGGCTCTGGGGGCTGTGGGTGCTCAGAGCTGCTCTGGGCTCCCCGAAGGGACACCCAGGGGAAATCTGGCTGTTATTGACGGGAAAGAGATGGAGATTTTGATTGGGAAAAGTTCTGGGGTTTTCAATTTTTTGTTTTCTTACTTTTTCCTCCCTCAGGAATTGTGCTCCCATGCTTTGTTTCTCGCTCTGAGAAGCTGAGTTGTTGAACACCAACTGAATTGTGTTCCTCACTAGCAATCCACATTGCAAAAATGGCTTTTAATTTTTTATTTTTTTTTTCTGTGTGTGTGTGTTTCCAAATATAGAGAATTCTGGATTATTTCAGGTGAGATGATGGTGCCTAGAAGTGAAATTTGGATCTCCTGGCTTCCAGAACAGGGTGGTTTTCTTGAGAATGGTAAGCCCCTGAAATGCTGAAATATGGCTAAATTTAAAAAAGGTAAATTTAGATGGGATATTGGGAATTGTTCCCTGGCAGGGTGGGCAGCCCTGGCACAGGTGCCCAGAGCAGCTGGGGCTGCCCCTGGATCCCTGGCAGTGCCCAAGGCCAGGCTGGACCCTGGGGCTGGGAGCACCTGGGACAGTGGGAGGTGTCCCTGCCATGGCAGGGCTGGCACTGGGGGGATTTGGGGTCCCTCCCAACCCAAACCATTCCGTGATTCTCTGCTGCTGCACTTCAGCAGATCAGAGTGGAAAATGCAAATATATTTATTTTTAGATGCCACTCTCTGGTTGATTTCCAGCTGGGCATTCTCCTTTTATGCCCTGGCTCTGGGGCAGCTGGGTACCTGGAGCTCTACACCCAAACCAACACTTCCCTGGAACAGGAGCCATTCCAGAGGTCAGAACAGCAGTGAAATTCCTTTCAGCCACGTGTAGGGTGTAAATGCAGCCCTCAGACATGAAACAGGTGCAGATTAGAAATACTGACCTTTGTAACAAGAAGCAGATTTTGCCTTCTGAGGTTTGAATTTGTGAATAAAGTTCTGGAATGGCTGCCCAGGGAGGTGGTGGAGTCACCATCCCTCGATGTGTTTAAAAAAAGACTGGATGTGGCACTTGGTGCCATGATCGAGTTGAGGTGTTAGAACATGGGTTGGACTCGATGATCTTGAAGGTCTCTTCCAACCTAGAAATTCTGTGATTCTGTGAATAGTCCAGGATTAGAAATGGTAATGGGGAAGGTTCATTTTGGAAGAAGACAGGTGGCTCTTGGATAAGTTGTTGAAATTGTTATTGTTGATTGTTGTTGGATATTCTTCTTGTTTTCCTTCCATTTACAACTTGAAAAAAAATATTGTAAAAAATCTTCTTTTCTTCTTTTGGCTGACAGCGGCATTTCCAGAGAAGCCTCCAAGAATTTGGTTTGGAATTGGATAAGATCCATTTTATGGGAAAAAGAGCACGTGAGCTTGACATTTCTGAATTCTCCTGAGCTTTAGCCCATCCCAAACACATCTTCCCGAGGCCCTGGCTGTGTGGGGGCAGCACAGCTGAGTTGTCTGAGACAGAGCCTTCACTCCCACCAGTTAAAACATTTCCTGCTCCCCTTGCTCTGTTTTTTTGAGGAGCTGTTCTGTGGAGGGGGGGTTAATTCACAGAATTCCCAGATTGACCAGGTTGGGAGAGACCCTCAAGACCATTGAGTCCAGCCCAGCTCCAACACCCCAACCAAACCCTGGCACCCAGTGCCACATCCAGGCTTTGTCAAACACACCCAGGGATGGGGACTCCACCACCTCCCCGGGCAGCCATTCCAGAACTTTCTCACCCTTTCTGTGAAAAAACTTCATCCAATATCCAACCTGTATTTCCCTTGGTGCAGCTGGAGACTTTTCTCCCATCCCTGATCCCTCCCCTTATATCCCAACGACTGGACACCTGGGAAAAGGAGCTGCTGAGTCTTTCAGAGGAGGATCCTGGGCTCTGGGGGTGATGAGCCTTTTCAGGAGGGGGATCCTGAGCTCTGGAAAGGCTGTGGGGATGCTGAGCCTTTTTAGGAGGGGGATCCTGAGCTCTGGAAAGGCTCTGGGGATGCTGAGCCTTTTCAGGAGAGAGATCTGGGGCTCTGGAAAGGCTCTGGGGGTGCTGAGCCTTTTTAGGAGGGGGATCCTGAGCTCTGGAAAGGCTCTGGGGGTGACAAGCCTTTTTAGGAGAGGGATCCTGGGCTCTGGGCAGGCTCTGGGGATGCTGAGCCTTTTTAGGAGGGGGATCCTGAGATCTGGGCAGGCTCTGGGGATGCTGAGCCTTTCTGGAAGGGGGATCCTGGGTGCTGAAAAGGCTCTGGGGGTGCTGAGCCTTTTTAGGAGGGGGATCCTGGGCTCTGGGCAGGCTCTGGGGGTGCTGAGCCTTTTTAGGAGAGGGATCCTGAGCTCTGGGCAAGCTCTGTGGATGCTGAGCCTTTTTAGGAGGGGAATCCTGAGCTCTGGAAAGGCTCTGAGGGTGACGAGCCTTTTTAGGAGAGGGATCCTGGGCTCTGGGCAGGCTCTGGAGATGCTGAGCCTTTCTGGGAGGGGGATCCTGGGCTCTGGACAGGCTCTGGGGATGCTGAGCCTTTTTAGGAGAGGGATCCTGAGCTCTGGGCAGGCTCTGGGGATGCTGAGCCTTTTCAGGAGGGGGATCCTGGGCTCTGGGGGTGATGAGGGATGCCTGGCTCTGCTTTCCCAGCCCTTTTCCCAGAGAACCAGCAGCAGCTTGGCTGTAATTGCTCACTGCTCTCCGTTAGTGCCTCTCCCTCCTGGCAGCTCTTTAATAGTTTACATCTCTTGGGGTTGGAAATTACTGGTTTAATTAAAACAATTTGTTTCAAATGGGGCTCCCAAATCCCCACGTGATGTTTCAGGAGCCTTGGGCGAAGAGCTGGAAATGGAGAGGAGCAATTGTTGGGAGGGTTTAGAGTGAGGCTGGAAGGAGGAGTTGGGATTTTTGCGTAATTTTTGAGGCCTGGACTGGCAGTGGGGGAGACAAAATTGTGTAGGACTGAGATTTTGTCTCCCAAATATTAAATTAATTCACCATGGGCAAGCCTTTGCTAGGTTTGGGCAATGCTGTCAGGCACAGGGTGGGATTTTGGGGAGTCCTGTGCAGGGTCAGGAGCTGCACTGGATGATCCCTGTGGGTCCCAGCTCAGGATTTTCCACAGTTCTGTGAGCTTTAGTTGAATCTTGTTTGTTTTGTGATTGAGAGAAGATATTCTTTTCTGGTGAAGGAAGGGAGAGAGCCCAAAAAAGGGACCTTGGACACCCGAGTGGCACAGAAATGCACCTTGGAATTGGGGTTGGAGAGACAACAGCCACGAATGGTGTGCACAGGGGGGAGGTGAAGGTGCCAGTGCCAGGCAGGAGAACTCCTGGAATATCCTGAGCTGGAAGGGACCCACATGGACCACAGAGTCCAGCTCCAGTGTGGATCAAGCCTGGGTTTACTCTAGGATGCTCTCCCTCTGCACCCATGGAGAGCCTCAAGGCCTTGGGGCTTGGCTTTGCTCTTAGCTGGCAGGAATTTTATTGTTATTTATAATAATATTTCAAAACATTTTCCTTCAACTTTGCTACTCTGGGTCTTTCACCATGTTCTGTGTCACTGGCACAGGTGCCCAGAGCAGCTGTGGCTGCCCCTGGATCCCTGGCAGTGCCCAAGGGATGTGGGACAGGGCTGGGATTTAGGGATGGATTTCCATGTCCCTTCCCACCCACACCAGTCTGGGATTCTGGGATCTGCTTCCCTTGGAGCAATGCTATTGCCAGAGGGCACAAACCTCACAAGCCACGAGCCTTTCCCCTTCTGGATACTGAATTATTTTCCCAACAATGAACCAGTTCATTCTTGGATTCCAAGGAAAACACACAGCGAGGCTCAGAGCTCCTGTTGGTGCTGCCTCTGCTTTTCCAGGTTTTCCCTGCTCTCCCACTCCCTGCAGCCCTCAACAAGTTTCCCTTTCCTTCCACCTGCAGATGGGAGCTCATTATGGGGATTTGTCAGACACTTCCAGCATTTTTAGCAGGAGCACAACAACAAATGCACTGCATTTACATGGTTTCCTTGTTAGCTCTTTTTTTTTTCCCCCTGACAAGTGAATCTCAAATTCCAGTTGTTTTAAATGCAGCCTGGCTTCAGAACATCTTGTAAATTATGATTTCCTTCATGTACTCGTTCTTCATTTTCCTCCCAGACAGGTTCCGGAGGCAGCCTGGGAAAACACAACCTGGAGAATGAGTTGTTTTGGGTAGAGAATGGGTTTTGCCAGGATTTATGTTGCCTTTATGGAGACACAAGGAATTCTTCTGACAATTTAAGTCCCTACACTGAAGTAAGTTGTTTTTTGGCTTTTTTTCTTTTTTTTTCCTTCCAGTGCTGACGGTAATTTAGACAGAAAGCTCAGAGATTCTCAAGTCTGCTTCGCTGAACTTGTTGTGTGATGGGTTTTGTGTGGATTTTGTGCCAATAGGGAGAGTGATATCCAAGGAAAATTGTAGATACCCATCCCTGGCAGTGCCCAAGGCCAGTTTGGGCAGGGCTGGGAGCACCTGGGACAGGGGGAGGTGTCCCTGCCATGGCAGGGCTGGCACTGGGGGGGATTTAGGGCCCTTTAGGTCCCTCCCAGCCCAAACCATTCCTTATTTTTAGGATTCTGAGCTTTCAATCCCAGTCCTGAGCAGTTTCATGGAATATCTGTCAAACTACAAACCCATTTTTCCCTGAGCACGTTTTAATTGGCTTTGAAATTTTTGAGTGCTGGTAAAGACTGAGATAAAATTGAATGTCAGAGGTGGAAGAGTTGCTGCAAATAAAGGTCAAACCAGGTCAGGGCATGATGAGAAATTTAGGAAATTTGGCATGGAAGCCACAATGACAGATGGAAATTCCTCCAATAATCTTAGATAGTAGGTAATGGATCAGGATCATTTGGAATGACACTGAGCCTGAGGAAGCACGTGGGTTTTCCCAGTGGACCCATAATAAAATAAAGAATTTTTTCATGATGTTATACAAACAAGAAAACCAAACCAAGCTTTCTATGCAGCAGGAAATGTTTTGTGTTTCTCAGTGCTGGTTTCAGTGCTGGTTGGTATAAAAACTTACTTTGAAGCTCTTGGAATTTAATTTCCATAGAAAAAAAGCTGCTTTCTTCAGAGCAACAATCCAGCAACAAACAAGCAGCAATCCTGTAAAATTAATGGGCTTAATTAAAATGTACATGGATTGGGGAAGGATCCACAAGCATAACAGAGATTTACTCTCTCATACCCGACTGAATAAATTTCCATGAATTTCCTGGGAGATTTTTAAGGCATTTTATGACCTTGTTTATAAAAGGAAACTTGGGATTTCGAACTTGATTAGTTTTAAGAAAATACTGGAAAGGGCATCTCCTAATGTTTGGTAAAGCATTTCTTATTATCTTTAGGAGATTATTATCTTTCTAAATAAATATAAAGCAGAACTCGCAGATTTTGCATTTGTGATTCAAAACAAAGATAATTTTTTCAGTCATTTTTAATAATAATTTGCAATTTACAGTTAATTGTTGTGACTGGCTTTGGCTGAGAGCTCTCACTTGTGTCTGGTTGGCTTGAGCAGGGAGAAGCCATTCCCTGCTCCCAGTTCCTTCCTGCTGGCTTTTCCAGCCTGCCAAAATATCCTGGATCTGTGTGGGTGCCAGCCCCTGGGGTTGTTCCTGGCAATCTGGTGGTGCCAGGGACTGGAATCTGTGCCCAGTTCCCTTCTGCACCAGCCCCCAGAACCTGGGCACAGGAGCCTCAGGGGGAACCTTTGCTTCTCCAGGGAACTCCTGGAGCAGAGGGAACGGCCTCAGGCTGGGCCAGGGCAGCTCAGGGTGGGCACAGCAGGAATTTCCCCATGGAAAGGGGGCTCAGGAAGTGCCCAGGGAGGGTTGCAGTGCCCATCCCTGCAGGTGGCACCTGGGGGTGGCACTCAGAGCTGGGGACAGGGTGGGATTTCAGCCTGGACTCGATGGGCTGGCAGCTTTCTCAGTGATCCTGTGGTGCAGCTCCAGCTGTAGAGCAGCAATTTAAGCTCTGATGTGTTTGGTTTTCCATCCAAGACCTGGGAAATGGGGCTTTTGGCTTCCTGGAACCAATCAGAACTGTTGGTGCAATTTTAATTTTTGTTGGGATTTTCTCTATGGGATTTATTTGGGTGGAGTTTTTTTCTCTGCAGGATTTTTTGTTTTTTTTTTTTTTTCTCTGTGGGATTTATTTGGGTGTTTTTCTGTGCTGTTTTGTTTTGTGGGGTTTGGTTTGTGTTTTGTGTGGTTTGGTTCATGTTTTGTGTTTTTTTGGGGTTTGGTTTGTGTTTTGTGTTTTGTGGGGTTTGGTTTGTGTTTTGTGGGGCTTGGTCCGTGTTTTTTGGGGTTTGATTTGTGGTTTTTTGGGTTTGGTCTGTGTTTTGTGGGGTTTGGTCTGTGTTTTGCGGGGTTTGGTTTGTGTTTTGTGGTTTTTTGGGTTTGGTTCGTGTTTTGTGGGGTTTTGTTCGTGTTTTGTGGGGTTTGGTTCATGTTTTGTGGGGTTTGGTCAGTTTGGTCTGCAGCTGGCACCTCCTGCCTGGCACCAGGTTGAGCACTGGGAATAATTCATGTGGGAATAATAATTCCATTGGGAATAATTCCATTGGGAATAATTCCATTGGGAATAATAATTGCATTGGGAATAATTCCTGTGGGAATAATAATTCTATTGGAATAATTCCTGTGGTGATAATAATTCCTGTGGGAATAATTCCATCAGCAATAATTCCTGTGGGAATAACTCCATTGGGAATAATTCCTGTGGGAATTATTCCATGGGCAATAATCCCTGTGGAAATAATTCCTGTGGGAATAATAATTCCATCGGGAATAATTCCATTGGGAATATTTCTTGTGGGAATAATAATTCTTGTGGGAATAATAATAGTTCCTGTGGGAATAATCCCATCAGCAATGGTTCCATCAGCAATAATTCCTGTGGGAATAATGATTCCATCGGGAATAATTCCATTTGGGATAATTCCACCCCCTGATGCGCGGCAGGGCTGGTGGGAGGACACCTGGCCCTGGCTTTTCTCAGCTGATGGAGCCCATGGGAACAGGAGCAGGAGAGGGCCCCCGCCCTCCTCCCACCAGGCTCAGGTGGTGGCAAGGACCCTTTTCTGGGGGGATCAAGGAGCTCAGTCCTGACCATTCCTGGCTGGAAATGCCCCTGCCCAGGCTGCTGGAGGAGCTGCAGCTCCTCAGCCCATGTTTCAATTCAACAAGAAAACCAACAAAAAGCCCCATTCTGGGTAATTTCAAACTATTTACTTTTCCAATTTGGCTACTGAACTGAAAAATCAATTGTTTCTACAGCTCTGCTGGAGATCCTGGGCTGAGCTCTCCATTTGTCTGCCAGGGTTGGAGTGAAAACATTTCTGAGGCTGTGGAGTAAATCAGCTGCTGTTGTATTTTCCATGCTGCATCCCCAGGCTTTGGACCAAATTGCCTTGTTTAGCTGGCCCTTGCTGGGATCAAACATCCCCAGAAAATGAGATTTGAATTCTGGGAACTGGAGTCCCTTCCAACCCAACCATGCCATGAATTTTACAGTGTGCAGCTCATGCTGAAATCCCTTACTGGAGCCACCAGCCCTAGGGGCTGTCAGAATAAAGCAGGTCTTTTCCACCAGATGCTTCATAATAATTATTGTAAATAACAAGGAGCTCCTCTGGTGGGCATTCCTGAGCCCAGTTTCTCCAGGGGCAGTTCAGGGAAAGCACCTTCCTGCAAAGGTACAGACGGCAAATGTGTGGGCTGAAATCTCAGCCTGAGAGAGGAGAAACACCAGGAGCTCTCTGACTGCTGAGAGGCTCTCAGAAACCCTCTGGGAAGGGGAGATTGTCATCCCTGGGATTTTTTTGGTGGTTTGGGTTTTTTTGGGGTTTTTTTTGTGTTTTTTTTTTTGTTTTTGGGGTTTTTTTGGGGGGGTTGGTTTGTTTTCTGGTGTTCCAGTGTATTTGAGGCGTGGAGGTGGCAGGTTCTGAGCACTTCAGAGTTTGCATTTATAGTCTGATGGTATCCAAGGGCAGCCCTGGAACAACCTGGCTCCTTCCCATGGACAATTGCAAATGGAGTCAGTGGTGAAATGAAGAAAATGAAGTTTGGGTGTTTATGGCTGGAATGAGTCTGGAAGGGGCTCCAGGTGAACGGTCCCAGCCTGGCTGCAGAGCAGGGCACTCTGGACTCTCTGCACCAGGCTTTTCTTGTGCTGGGATGGGTGCAGAAACCTGCCTTGGGAATGACAATTGTGCATTGGGAATGACAATTGTGGGTCGGGAATGACAATGGTGGGATGGGAATGACAATTGTGGGTCAGGAATGACAGTTGTGGGTCGGGAATGACAGTTGTGGGTCGGGAATGACAATTGTGAGTTGGGAATGACAGTTGTGGGATGGGAATGACAATTGTGGGTTAGGAATGACAGTTGTGGGTCGGGAATGACAATTGTGAGTTGGGAATGACAGTTGTGGGATGGGAATGACAGTTGTGGGATGGGAATGACAATTGTGGGATGGGAATGACAATTGTGGGATGGGAATGACAATTGTGGGTCAGGAATGACAGTTGTGGGTCGGGAATGACAGTTGTGGGTCGGGAATGACAATTGTGAGTTGGGAATGACAGTTGTGGGTTGGGAATGACAATTGTGGGTTAGGAATGACAATTGTGGAATGGGAATGACAATTGTGGAACCAGACTGGGTAAGTTCAGGAGGGTCTTGTGGGGGACCCCTGACTCCACCCAGGTTGGTGGGGCCTCCTCTCCCATTTCCCTTCTCCAAATCCTCCCCAGATGCTCCCAGGCTGACCCTGACCCCCCCCCCCCAGTGCTCAGGGCATGGGGTGATGTCCTTTAACACCCACCCCTTCACAGAGGCTGCTGCTGGAAACCTCCCCCTAAAACCACAGCCTCATCCTTTGCCTCCTCTCTTCTGAGCAGAATAACCCTGGTGATGTCCTGTGAAAGAATAACCCTGGTGATGTCTTATAAGAGAATAACCCTGGTGATGTCCTATAACAGAATAACAGAATAATCCTGGTGATGTCTTTTTAACAGAATAACACAATAACCCTGGTGATGTCCAGAACAGAATAACCCTGGTGATGTCCTTTACCAGAATAACCCTGGTGATGTCCTTTAACACCCATCCCTTCACAGAGGCTGCTGCTAGGAAACCTCCCCAAAACCACAGCCTCATCCTTTGCCTCCTCTCTTCTGAGCAGAATAACTTTGATGTCCTATGAAAGAATAACCCTGGTGATGTCGTTCACCAGAATAACCCTGGTGATGTCCTATAACAGAATAATCCTGGGGATGTCCTATAACAGAATAACCCTGGTGATGTCCTTTACCAGAATAACAGAATAATCCTGGTGATGTCCTATAACAGAATAACAGAATAATCCTGGTGATGTCTTATAACAGAATAACCCTGGATATGTCCTTCACCAGAATAACCCTGGTGATGTCCTTTAACACCCATCCCTTCACAGAGGCTGCTGCTGAAAACCTCCCCCAAACCACAGCCTCATCCTTTGCCTCGCTCTCTCTGAGCAGAATAAGCCACTGGTCCTGTAAAATTCACCAGGTGAGCTCCCAGCAGAGCAGCAGCCACAGCAAATGAGGCAGATATTTACATTTTCGGAGATAATCCCAAGCAAGTCAGGAGTGTGATGAGGAAGAAACTCGTGGAGAGGAAGGAAATTCAGAGAACAATATTTCTGCAGTATCAGCAGGCCCTGACTTGGTTGCATTTAAACCAAAGTCACTTCATTTGCAGTTATTTCTGCCTGCTTTCCAGCCTGTCTGCTCAGGCTGGCTGAAACACCTGATTTATTGCAGACTGCTGCGAGAGGCTGAGGAGCTTTTGGGGAGTTTGTCAGAGCTCAGATGCACTTCTTCATTGCCAGTGGTGTTATCTTTAAAGGATGAATTATGGAAAAGGGAAAGACAAAAAGAAGAAAAGGGAAAAACAAAAGGAGTGCATCAATTTGGCCGTGAAAAACAGCCCCTGGTGGCAGATAAAGCAGGTGCTGTCATGGCAGCCCGGGATAGAAGGGAGGTGTGGGGGAATGAGGGACAAAAGGGAGGTGTGGGGGAACGAGGGGCCTGTCAGGGAAGGGTTTTCCATGAGGATTGTGTGGCTGATCCTCACACTCAGGGATCGATGCACACAGCTTGTCCTGAGCTGCTGCTTGTTCCCCTCACACAAAGGGCGAGTGCAGGGAAGATGGAAGGAGGGTCCTTGTAGCAAACACCTGCCAGGAATGGGGAACTGTGGTGAGTTTTGATTAATGTGTGTTAATTGATGATCCCAGCTGCGATTTTCATCAATAATGAAAACGGTGATAAAAGAGTTTGATGTTTGTACAGTGGCAGAGCCAGAAGTGTTGGACCCATGGTTTTCCCAGCAGTTTTTGGTTTCCTTTAGTTGTTTTCCTGGGGGCCCTGGGTACAGAGCCCCGTGTGAGGCCAGGGCTGGGCTGGAGCTGCTCCCGAGGGGCTGCAGGGAGCAGTGCAGTGGGAATTGGATCCTCCCAGCTGCAGAACCAGCCCAGAGCCCTGCCCTGGCTGCTGGGGCCCCTGGGAGAGGCGCTCTGGGCTCTGCAGTCACTGCCCCGGCTGAGGAACCTTCTCCTGCCCAGCCCCTGCTGGGGGAGCTCCCTCTGCACCCTGGTGGGCACCTGGGGTGGCAGAAAATGCCAATACCCCAAGCCCAGGGAGGAAACATCCACGGAATCACGAGCTCTGCCTGTTTTCAGGGAGATTCTCCCTGGAATCAGCCCTGGCTGCTCAGAGGCTCTGAAGGTTAAAATGACTTTAGCTCATTGCCAAGCCTCCCCCAGGAGGGATCCAACCTTCTTTCCCAGCCTCCTGGGATGCCTGGGGTCGCTTTTACCATTTCTGTCTGGACTGTTCTTGAGGCTGAGCCTGGAGTCTGATCTTCCAAGTGAAAATCTGGGATGTGGGCCCAGTGCCTGGGAATGGGGAGAGAGAGCATGGAGGGAACAGCGTTTGTGCAGGGGAGAGAAATGGGCCAAAGATCCTCTTTGGAGTTTGGGTGGCAAAACCTGCATTTATCCTTTTCCTCCCTGCTGGAACTCCCCACCGAGCTCCCTGTGGTGGAAAAGGAGCAAACTGCATTTTTGTTTGGCTGGAAAATGCATTCCCAGCACGGGCAAGGGGAGGCTGGGAGGCTGCAGGGGGGTTTGCAGGGGTCCCTGCCCCAGCCAGCCCAGCCTGGTGCCAGCAGATCCCTGCCCTGCTGGAGCATCCCCCATCCCATCAGAACCGGCCTAATTGCCAGCAAAACCAAGACAAATGGGCACATGGCAGGCTGGAATGATGCTTCCCACAGCTAAACAATATTAAAAAAAAAAAAAGAAAAAAAGCCCAGCAAAGAGAGAAGTGATTCTGCCTGAAGGCACCTCAGAACAATAGACTTGGTAAATGACTTCAGACCTCAAGCTGTCCCATCTTCCCGGCCCACGGGGAATTGCTTCCCTTAAAAGCAATTAAAAGCTCCACACCAGCTGTGGTTGGGCTCTGATTTGTATTCTGCAAAGTTTTCTCGGGTTTAGTTTTTTTAAGGCTGCCTTCATTCCCTTTTCTTCCCTGTTCCCCTGCTCTGCAGGTGCCCAGGAGTGGCTGGGATTGCAGGTGGCAGCCGTGGCAGTGATGGATTTTCACCTCATTCCTGCACCAGGGCCCCTCAGTCACTCAGTGCCTGAATGTTGGTGCAGCTCCCAAGCTGAGGTTCAAAACTGATCCCTGAAGTGGGAACTTCTGCTCAGCCTTGGAAATGTGGGACCCAAAAGGGAGGAAACTTTGGCCAAGGAGAGATCTTTGTGTCCAGGCATCCCCGAGGGCAGCAGGAAAGGAGAATTCTGTGCCCAGGTGAGCCCCACCTGCAGAGCCCAGCCCAGGAGGGACCTGGAGCTGCTGGGGCATCCAGAGGAGGCACCAAATGCTCAGAGGATGGAGCAGCTCTGCTGGGACACCTGGGGGGCTCACCTGGACAGGAGCAGCTCCAGGGAGAGCTCAGAGCCCCTGGCAGGGCCTGAAGGGGCTCCAGGAGAGCTGCAGAGGGACTGGGGACAAGGATGGAGGGACAGGAGCCAGGGAAGGGCTGCCAGTGCCAGAGGGCAGGGCTGGATGGGAGATTGGGAATTGGGAATTGTTCCCTGGCAGGGTGGGCAGCCCTGGCACAGGTGCCCAGAGCAGCTGGGGCTGCCCCTGCATCCCTGGCAGTGCCCAAGGCCAGGCTGGGCACTGGGGCTGGGAGCCCCTGGGACAGTGGGAGGTGTCCCTGCCATGGCTGGGGTGGCACTGGGGGGGTTTGGGGTCCCTCCCACCCAAACACCCCCACATTGATCCCTGTCCCTGTCCCCAGGTGCCACAGCCCCACATTTCTCAGACACCTCCAGGGACATGACCCCCACCACTGCCCCTCCCTGTGCCTGAGCCCTTTCCATGGAGAAATGAGGAAATTTCCCCTTCTCCAACCTCACCCCTGGTGCAGCTCAAGGCCTTTCATCATGATCACATAATCACATTTTGGCACAGATCTGTGAGGGGAAATCCTCTCCTGGCTGCCAGGGCTGTGGTCAAGTGGCTTCATTAAAACCTGCACCATCATCCCAGGCAGGAAATTTCCCTTTCAAGAGGGAGCTCCAGTGTTTGCAGAGTGTCAAATAAACCTCGAGGACGCTCCTAATTTTTCTGCTGGGGATATATTTTAGCTAATTAAACCCCTGAAAAGGAACATCTTAAGCCTTGTCAAATTAAAGAAGGCACAAGCAGAGCTTTTCCTTTCTCAGCAAGATAGAGAAAAAAAAAACCTCTGTAATTTTATTGTTTCTCATTTTTTCAGGTTGAAGGTGTTGGAAGCTGCCAGAACCACTGATTCCAATTTGTGTTTCTCCATCTGCATGGAAAATCCATCTGCTTGCAGAAATTGTATTTACACAGCCCATAATCCTGAGCAGCCTCAGATATTGGGGATTGAGGCTCTAACGACATTGGAAACCATTTTTATTAAGAGGCAGAAATTGAATTAGGTAATTATATTTATTGATGGGAAATTAAATTTAACAACTGCGAATTGCCTTAAGTCAGTGTAGCCAGATTTTCATTACTCCAAATGTGAGGAGTTGCTGCTTTGGTGGATTCTGCTCAGCTCAGGAGGGGCAGCCCGGGGTTTGGGCTGGAAAAGGGGATTTTGGATCACAGCAGTTCCCACCCCTTGCCTGTGTTTTCCTTCATGGATGAAACAAATCTGGTTTGTCTCTGAGCAGCCTTTCAGAGACTGTGGAGTGCCCAGCATCCCCAGCCCAGCATCCCCAGTCAGGACACTCTGCAGGGGAGAAAACGGCCTCAGCTTCCTACAAAAATGAGGTAAAAAAGGGAATTTTCCTGGTGTGGTGGAGCCAAGGTCATACCTGCACATCTGAGCTGTCTCCCTCTGGTTCCCTGATCAAAATTCAAAGTTGGAGTGAATTTTGTGAGCCTGGGATTTTGTGGTTTGTGTTTGTGCCCCCCCAGTTCCAACTCTGAGGTTGACTTTTCCTATTCCTGATAAAACTGGATTTTGCATCACTGTCCAACAGCTCCATCACTGCCCTGGAGCTGTGACCTGTAATTCCTGCTCCAGCAGCCACCAGCGGGGCAGGGACATCCCTGGAATACAAAACCCACGGGGAGGGACGGGAAACACTGAAAACAACCTGGGAACCAGGGAAAGCCAGATTCCCACCAAAAACCATTCAGTCAACAGCCAGGAAGAAGGAATTCCATGTCCTCTGTAAAAATCTTCAGTTTTCCGTGCCTGTAAGTTTCCCTGCATATCAGAATTTTGTTATCTTCTAAAGACAAACAATTTTCCTTCTCTTGATTCCCAATAATTCCCAGTATGACTTTTAACTTCACCTGTCCTTTCCCTTCTCATGCTCCAAGCTTCTTCCCACAGGGCACAGCTCCCATTCACTTGTTACCAATGTTCCTTTTAAATCCATCCTCACCTCCCTGGCACTCCACTGCTTTTCTTCCTTCTTGCACCTTTTATTCCTTTTATTCCTGCCCAGACCCAGTGGCTGGGCCCAGGGAACTCATTCACAAGCTGCTCACTTCTCCCCCTGTAATTACTTCTCACTGCTGTTGTCTTTATTGAGCTGCCTGTCTTTGGGGTTATTTCAGATTTATCTATTTTAATATTTCAGCCCCTGTTTTTATAGCCTTTGGATTGTTCAGTGATCTTTGATTGCATAATTGAAATGTATTTTCCTGCCTCCTTTAAACTCCTGAATTGGCAGGCAAACTCACTTGGCTTTTCTGTTAGTCTCTTCAAGGCCTTTTGATTGATTCCAGCAAGGATCCATCTTTTCTTTTTCCTGATAGTTCCTGTTATTATCTCAATAAAACCTCCCCTGTCAGCTCAGTTGAGCAAACCCTTTTTGTACCTGTGCAAACTCAGCCAGGGTTATGATAAAGCACGTTTGGTGTAAGGAATATCATTAACTTCTTCCCTGGACCTGGGTAACAGCATCCCAACCCTGCCTCCAGGCCTGTCCTGCCTCTGGCCCATGTTCAGCTGCCAGGCAGGGCTTTGCTTTTAGCTTTTGCAGCTCATTTGGACTCTGGAGAGTTATCTGGGGGATATCTTTCCCTTTTCCCTTTCCCCTTTCCCTTTTTCCCTTTCCCCCTTTCCCCCTTTCCCCCTTTCCATTTTCCCCTTTCCCCTTTTCCTTTTCCCCCTTTCCCCTTTCCCCCTTTCCCCCTTTCCCCTTTTCCCCTTTCCCCTTTTCCCCCTTTCCCCTTCCCCCTTTCCCCTTCCCCCTTTCCCCCTTTCCCCCTTTCCCCCTTTCCCCCTTTCCCCCTTTCCCCCTTTCCCCTTTCCCCCTTTTCCCCTTTCCCCCTTTCCCCCTTTCCCTTTTCCCCTTTTCCCTTTCCCCCTTTCCCTTTTTCCCCTTTCCCCTTTCCCCCTTTCCCCCTTTCCCTTTCCCCTTTTCCCCCTTTTCCCTTTCCCCTTTTCCCCCTTTCCCTTTCCCCCTTTCCCCCTTTCCCCCTTTCCCCTTTTTCCCTTTCCCCTTTTCCCCTTTCCCTTTTCCCCCTTTCCCCTTTCCCCTTTCTCTTCCCCTTTCCCCTTTCCCTTTCCCCTTTCCCTTTCCCCTTTTCCCTTTCCCCTTTTCCCCCTTTCCCCTTTCCCCTCTTCCCCTTTTCCCCTTTCCCTCTTTCCCTCTTTCCCCTTTCCCCCTTTTCCCTTTTCCCCTTTTCCCTTTCTCTTTCCCTTTTCCCTGTCCCCCTTTTCCCCTTTCCCTTTTCCCCTTTCCCCTTTCCCCTTTCCCCCTTTCCCCTTTCCCTCTCCTCATTCCCCTTTCCTTTCCCTTCCCAGGTTATGGCCCAAATCCAGTTAAAATCCTGCAGTGTTTGGAGTCATGACCAGGGTAACCGCCAGCAGAAATAAAGTCAGGTAGCCAAGCTAATTTTTAACCAAAGGCTTAAAAAAGGAACCAAAAATGAAAATTAAATTTTAATTCCTTATTCATTCCCGTGGTTTAATTATGCAGTGTTCCTCCAGCAATGAGTGTTTGACTCTGGAGTGATTGTTAATTTATGAATGTATTCTGTATTGATTTGGGAGCAGAGCTGTGTGAGCACCATCACCTTTCTCTCAGCATTTTTCCTCAGCAGGCTCAGGGTGTTTGAATTTCTTGTCTGAATTCCTGGTTCAGGAATTTATTAGAGCAAAGGCCGAGCATAATTACATTAAAATATGAAATAAAGCCAATCATTGCAATGGAGTTCGATAATGCAGCAGATGAAACGGGGCCTTTGGGGTGCCTGGGAGGGGTCAGGCTTCCCAAAATGTTTGTTCTTCTGTTTTGTGGAGTAAATTGATATCAGTGCCTGGATCAGAAGTGAGGGATTTGGGTAGAGAAAGCTGGGGTTTAACTGATGGAAGAAAAAAATGGTTTGGAAATTATTTGGGGTTTTTTTTTGTGTGTTTTAAAAGAATACTAACAATAATAGTAATAATAATAGTAATAATAGTAATAATAGTAATAATAATAATAATAACAATAATAATAACTATTATTACTATTACTATTATTAATATTATTGCTATTATTGCTACTACTACTTCTGCAGGAATTTCAGTCTCCACAGCTCAAGATGCCCCACAGGCTCCCTTACTCCTTACTCACTGGAAATATTCTACAAGAATATTGGAAATATTCTCCAAGACCCTGGAAAACTCCTGTTTTTTTGGATCTTCCTGTTCTGAAATTGCTCCAATGTCCAGGCTCTGCTTAATCCAGCTTAAAGTGGCTTCTCTGCACAATTTTTACAAAAAAAACCAACCAAACAAAAAAAAAAAAAAAAAAAAAAAAAAAAACAAGAGAGAAAATTCACATAAATCCATATAAATCCAGGGTGTGAAAGTGCTGAAGGCACATAACAGGAGAGAAGAATTCCTGGTGTTGGAGGAACAGTAATGGGACAGTTGTGGGGTGGTTTGTGGAGAAGGTGACAACGTGAAGAGGCAGAGGAAGTGTTTTGGTTCTAGCATCAGCTCATTCCTCGATCCCCTGACATATGGACAAGGCCTTGCCCCACTGTCTGCAGGAAATGGAATCCAGCACAGTGACCTTGGGAAGCAGAGGGAAGCAACCAAAGGAGAACAAGCAGAGGGAAACAAAACCACCCACCCTGGTTCCTTCTTGTTTTCCAACAGACAGCATCCCCTGGCTGGGTGGATCCTCATCAGGATCACTGAGCTCCAGGCGTGGGCCTGGGTGAACCATCTGGAGCTGCCCCACGTCCCTGTGCTGTTTGCAGGACACTCAGGGTACATTCTGGGGATATTTTCATTTCCCAAATCCTTGCTGCTGTTTGTTTCCTTGGATTTAAGAGCATGTCTGGAAAGCAGCTCGCTCTGATTGCAGCGTAGCAATAAACAGGATAAGTAATTAACTCCAGGCAATTTTCTCCACCATTTATTTGCTGCAGCCATCCCTCCTCTCCAAGGGGAAAAAAAAAAAAAAAAGGTCTTGTTTTGCAGGCCATTTGGAGCACTTTTGCAGTGGGAATTTTCTCTCCTGTCCATTCTCTTTTCCCAGCCCCAGCCTCAGGAAGCAGGTGGACAATTGCCAGCCCACACCAGCTTTGAGGTGCCCTCACCCAGCTTTGTTTAATCCCTTGGACCCTTGTGATTTCCACAGGAGCTTGAGATTTATGGAGACCAGCAGCCAAGTCAAAGCTGGAAGCAGAGAGAGGTTTGTGGGCAGATGGCAAAACTTGCTTCATTTTCCAGGGTGGGAATAATTCCAGGGAAAAAGTGTAAAAAACCCTGCAGTCATTTCAGCTCCTCACTGTCATCGCCCTCCCCCTCAGCCCAGGCTGGGTTTTATGGCACCAACCAAAGCAGAGGACCTGGCTGGGAGTCCTGTGCTGCCACAGGCATCTTTCATGGAAAATCCTTTCCTTGGGATTGTTCCTCCTGAGAGGCTGAGAGGCCTCAGGAACAAAATGTACCCAATGGTTATCTGCTGCTGTGGGATGCAACAGGTGCAGCTGGGATTGGGTTCATGTGCTTGTTTCTAATTCATGGCCAATCACAGCCCAGCTGGCTCAGACTGTCTGTCCCAGACACAAACCTTTGTTATCATTCCTTCTTTTTCTATTCTTAGCCAGCCTTCTGATGAAATCCTTTCTTCTATTCTTTTAGTATAGTTTTAATGTAATATATATCATAAAACAGTAAGTCAGCCTTGTGAAACATGGAGTCAGATCCTGGTCTCTGCCCTCATCCTGGGACCCCTGTGAGCCCCACCACACTGTGCAGTCAGAGTGTGACAGGGACAATAATCCTGTGTGATCCTAGGCAGGGAGAGGAGGCCCATTGCCCACTCCAGGGGGCTCTTTGCCTGAAAAAAGGAGGAATAAACCCTCCAGGAATGGCAGAGACAGTGAAGTTTCACAGCACAGAGAAGCAAATCCACTGCAGTATTTATTTTGCCCCCCAGGCTGTCCCTAGCAGGCGATGCCTGGGCCCCAGGGGCTCCAGGAGCAGGGCTGCTGTTGGGACCTGGGCTGCACAATTCCCAAATTGCTGCCCCGTCCTTTATGGCTCCCCTGGGGATGCAGCTCTGCAGCCTGGGGCTGGGCTGTGCCTGGGAATGTTCAGTGAATGCAGGAGGCTGCTCACAGGGGGCTTCAGAGGCTCTGGGGTTGGATATTCCATGGGCTCCCTTCCCAAAATCAGCCAGGGCTGGGCAGGGGGGTTCCCATGGCAGCTCCTCCTTCCCAGCACCCTCTGAGGCCCCTGAGAGGGATACTGGGATTTTTGGAGTGGGATGAATGGAAACGTCCACCTGGAGCCTGGGAATGCTGCAGGAGCTGGGCATGGAGGGGGTGATCACCTCCTGTATCAGCTTTGTTGGCAGAAACCCCAAAACCACCTCAGAACCCCCAAACACCTCAAAATCCCAAAACAAACTCAAAATCCCAAAATAAACTCAAAACCACCCAGAGCAAACCCAGCTGGAGAGAATGTTTGAAGAAAACTGAGAATCCTAAAGCACACGTGTGTGTGCGCTTCAGGGCAGGACTGGGTTCCACAGGTACCCATGAATCATTCATTTTATTGGATTCACACAAATCCTGCAGGAAAACCAAACCCTGTGTGTTCCAAAGGGAAGATTCCTGCAGTTCTTTACTGTGTGATCCTGATTTACCCTCAGAAATGAACTCTGGACGTGCAGATTCCCGCAGATTCCTGCTTTTCCCTTCTCCCACCCCACATTTCAGTGCTGCTTTTCCACCAACTTCTTTTCCCTTCCCTCTTTTTTTTCTAGAAGCTTCATTTTGGCACTGCTGTGTTCCCAACAGGGAGAAGCTCTGTGGATGGGGAATTCTGCTCTCCCCCTGGGAATGCTGGGCCTCCATCCCACAGGAATTCAGGAATTCTCCCCTGGGAATGCTGGGTCTCCATCCCACAGGAATTCAGGAATTCTCCCCATGGAACGCTGTACCTTCCTCCCGGATCTCCACCCCACAGGAACTCTCCCCTGGGAATGCTGGATCTCCATCCCACAGGAATTCAGAAATTCTGGGAATGCTGGGTCTCCATCCCACAGGAATTCATGAATTCTCCCCTGGGAATGCTGGGTCTCCATCCCACAGGAATTCAGGAATTCTCCCCTGGGAATGCTGGGTCTCCATCCCACAGGAATTCAGGAATTCTCCCCTGGGAATGCTGGGTATCCATCCCACAGGAATTCAGGAATTCTGGGAATGCTGGGTCTCCATCCCACAGGAATTCGGGAATTCTGGGAATGCTGGGTCTCCACCCCACAGGAATTCAGGAATTCTCCCCTGGGAATGCTGGGTCTCCATCCCACAGGAATTCAGGAATTATCATCTGGGAATGCTGGGTCTCCATCCCACAGGAATTCAGGAATTTCCCTCTGGGAATGCTGGGTTTCCATCCCACAGGAATTCAGGAATTCTCCCCTGGGAATGCTGGCCCCTCTGTCCATCCCTGGCCCCTCTCTGGCTGCCCTGAAGCTGGTGATAATTCCTCAAGCCCCACAATTTACTTTGTTCTGCTTTCCTGGGCAATTAAATTCCCAGCAAATGCCATTTTTCCTGCTGACCCCTGCCTGGACTGCTGGAAGAAGCATTGCTACAAATAAAGCTCCACTGAGCAGATAATGAAGCTGCTCTAAAATGCATTTAAAATTCAGATGATGGAAGATCATCTATTAAGCACTAATCCTTTTCATTTTTGCATGCTCAATGAAAAAAATGAATATTTCTGCTGTGAAATTCATACCCAGCCAGACCTGGAGAGGGACTGGGTGGGGCTGGGAACACCTGGGACAGTGGGAGCTGTCCCTGCCATGGCAGGGCTGGCACTGGGTGGGATTTAAGGTCCTTTCCAACCCAAACCACTCTGGGATTCTCTGACATCTGAGTGTTTAATTTTTTTTTTTTAATTTTCAGTGTTTTTCCAGAGCAGCTGGATGTGTTCACACCCAAAGGATCACCTAAAGAAACCAGGACATGGAAATAATTCAGGTTTTTAACAGCCTGGAGCAATGTGAAGTAGTGGAAGGTGTTGCTGCCCATGGAAGGGCTGGAGTGGGATGGGATTTTCTCTTTTCTGAGGTGATGTTTGAGGTTTACACCCCTCCATTTAGGGGGAATCCAGTCACTTTCTGCAGTAACTGGTGTGTAACTCCTCACTCCTGGTGGTCCTTTCTCCTCCCCCTGCGGGACCCAGCACGAGCAGGAGGCTCCTCATGGAAGTGGCTCCTCATGGTGGCATTGCCAGCCTGTCGGGTCTGTCTGTCTGTCTGTCTGTCTGTGCCCCGACACGGGCAGGGTGGTTCTTGGGTGGCCGCGTTTCCAAGGACGAGTCTGGACTCTTCAGCTTTTCCATCTTCAGATTGTTTATTGTTTCTTATCTACAGAATTTTCTGTCTGCCCAACAGAGATCTGATCTGCAAGGCAGCCAAGGGCACTCTGACCACCCACGGGGCGGTCATGTCTTTTTATACTAAAATCTACCTACATGATATTTACCTTTATTTCCCAATACCTTTCACCCATGTTGGCAAGTGCACCTTCACCATAAACCAATCCCCAAGTGCCAACATCACCACAGAAAATGGATGACAAGAAGAAGAAAGAAGAAGGACGAGACACGCCCTGGTCCCTCCATCTTGTCTCCATAACCCCCCTGTACCAAAAACCTTAAAGTTTATATTTCACCCTCTAAATGTGTCCCTTTTACACCCTTCACTCTAAAATGATTCTCAAGTCCTCAAACTGCTGTCACTTCTGTGGATGGATCAAAATCAAGCCACCAAGCACTCTTGGCAACATTCCAGGATTTCCGAGACCCCCAAGGGTTCTCCTGGCATCTCTGGACATCGGGAGTGTTGTGCTGAGTTCCCACACCAGCCCAGGGATTTTTCATCTCCTTTTCCTTCCTTTTCAAGGACCAGACCTGTGGGTACCTCTGGAACAGAGTTTCCACCCCTGGCATTCTCTCTGTGGCGACTGAGAACGTTCCTTTGGGTCTGGGTGTGGTTGTGCTCAGGTCACAGAGGTTTGTCACAGAATTCCATGTCAGGGAGCTGCTCAGGCCCAGCTCAGGGGATTGGGGTGCATCCCCCCCACTCCAGCCCTTATTCCAAAGCTCAGCTCCTTTTTTTGGCTGGAAGTTCACCAGAACCACGGACCCTGCAGGTGAGGTGTCCTTCCAGATGGATTTTAGGGAATTTTCCCCCACGGAAAAAGGGCTGGCCAGGGGTGGAGTCCCCATCCCTGTGGATGTGGCACTTGGGGACACGGGGCAGGGCTGGGGTGCTGTTCCCAGAGGGATTTCCCAGCCTCCCTGATTCCACAATTCCCAGATTCCTGCTGAGGAGCTCTCCCTGCCCCATCTCCTGCGGCCCCCTCCAGATGTGCCAGCAGCAGGCGGGGCTGTGCCCACATCTGGCAGGGTCCCAGTGTCCCCTCCAGGGCAGGGGGGCACCACTCCTGCCTCCCTGGGCACCAGCACACCCAGCCAGAGCCTGGACAATGCTCCCAAGAGGAGAAAATAACCCAGATTTTCCCCTCCCCAGAGGCAGAACATCGTGGTTCCTGCAGGAACTCAGGAATGGCTCCAGGGAGCTTTGGGAGAGCCCTGCAGGGACATCCCAGCTCCTGGGTCTGGCCTTGGATTCAGGCAGAGAAATGGCAAATCCCTGCTCTGAACCTGGGAAAATGGCAAATCCTCTTCTGAACCTGAGTTTGGCCTTGGATTCAGGCAGGGAAATGGCAAATCCTCCTCTGAACCTGGGTTTGGCCTTGGATTCAGGCAGGGAAAATGGCAAATCCTCCTCTGAACCTGGGTTTGGCATTGGATTCAGATAGGAAAATGGCAAATCCTGGTCTGAACCTGAGTTTGGCCTTGAATTCAGGTAAGGAAATGGCAAATCCCTGCTCTGAACCTGGGTTTGGATTTGGATTCAGGCAGGGAAATGGCAAATCCTGGTCTGAAGCTGGGAAATGGCAAATCCCTGCTCTGAACCTGGGTTTGGATTTGGATTCAGGCAGGAAAATGGCAAATCCTGCTCTGAAGCTGGGTTTTGGGGATTCAGGAGCTTTGTTTGCTCCCACCAACCCCAGAGCTGAAATAAATCCCCAGTTTCCTGAGAACTTTGTGCCACGTTTCACCTGGAGTTTAATACTGGACAAACTGGAATTTTTTTCCTCTTGGGAGTGGTTCCCAAGCTGCTCCTAAGCCTTTCCCACAGCTTTTGCTTCACTAAACACCCAATTCCAGGCGGTTCCTGGGGGATGAGGAGCCTCAGGCATTGCAAAGGTGCTGTTTGGAGAGCCAGGCCCACCCTCCTCAGGGCTCAGCACAATTCTGGTTTTACCCTCAGCACAATTCTGGTTTTACCCTCCTGTCCAGCCCAGAGGGGCCAAACCCTTCCAGAGCTTTATCAGCATTAATCTGATGTGCAGGGGCTAACAGAATTCTTGTTTTAAATTTGAATCCAAAGTTAATCCATCTCCCCTGATGCTCCAAATCAGTAACCTGCAGTAATTGCTTCTCATAATGGTTTTCTGGACTGGTGCTGATATTTCAAAGTGTGGCTCTTCTCCTTCTCAATAAAATAATGCAAATATTATCACAAAAATAATTACAGCAGGGCAGGAGCTTCCACGTCTCTTGAAGGCAGAAAAGGATGAATTGGGGCTTTATGCTCTGGTTCAGATGATACAAATTCTTTGCATAACCCTGGAAGTTTCATTTTCCTCTTTTACTCAAATTTAACTCTTCAGTGAAGCTGCACAGCGATGTTTGCCTTGCCCATGAGCTGAAACATTTGCTTAATGGTTACAAATTGCTTTGAAAATTCAGCATTAAAAGCTTTGATCAGGCAACTTCCTAATTGCTGCTTGCTTTTAAAATGTGTAGCAGGGAGTTCTGGTAGCCCTGAGTCTTCAGGAGTGGCTTTCTCCTTGATTGCTCAGCCATGAGCGAGTTTAAAACCCTTATTATTTATCTATTATAGATGTATAAAGTTAAGTCACAGGCTATTTATGTGTGGTTTTAAGAGTGGCTTTAAAGGTGCTGGTTTTATATTCTCAGCACACCTTTGGTTCTCAGGGCTCCTTGTTTTATTTGTTTGCATTTTCAGTGGCCCCTGTTTGAATGAACTGTTTGTGTTGGGTGCCACGTGGGGTTTTTCGGGGTGGGAAATGAATCCTCACATTTGGATGTCAAAATCCATCATTTCCAAGTGACACCAACAAGGCCATGTCCAGATTCTGACCTTGCTGCTTAAGTCAAGTTTGGGAAATATTTGGTTTGCTCTGGGGCAGTTTTTGTTCACCCTGGGGTTTATGTGTTTGTCAAGTTCATTAAGTTACACAGGATATGGAAATAATTCAGGGTTTTAACATTTTGGAGCACCCTGGGGTAGTGGAAGGTGTCACTGTCCATGGGAGGGCTGGGATGGGATGGGCTTTACAGTCCCTCTCAAGCATTCTGGGATAAAGAAATGCAGATTTAAGAGAAGATAAAAGAATATCATTATATAAAAATATTTATATATTATAATATATATTTATATACTATAATTTCACAATATAATAAAATTTTATTTATAAAATATTATTAATTTAATATATTATATAATATTTTATAAATAAATTTTATAATATTATAAATTTTATTATGGTATAAGATAGAAATATTTATATATTATAATTTTTATAATTTTATATGAAAATATAAAAAATTATAAAATAAAAAAACTGTGCCTGTTTTTTCAGCACCATGCCCTCACTGCCGTTGCTGGGTGACCCTGGCAGGAGGTCTCCCCTCAGATGAGGCCAAGGAACAAAGATCAAAGAGTTCCAAGCAAAAAGCCCTTTCTGACTTTTCATTTCCCTCAGAGATGGATGAGGAAAAAAAAAACCAAAAGTTTGTGCCAGGCTGGCTGTGCAGGGCTGGAATTAAAGCCATGCTGTATTTTATTTCCTTTTAAATAAAGGAAATAAAAAAACAGGAACCAGGTTCACGTCTGTGGATAGTGGAACCAGTTCCTTCAGGGAAGGGCTGTAAAGGATTGGAAGTGCCCAGGGAGGGTTGGAGTGCCCATCCCTGGAGGTGTCCCAGGAATCCCCGTGTCACAGACACGTTTTATGGAAAATCCTTTCCTTAGGATTTTTTCCTCCTGAGAGGCTGAGAGGCCTCAGGAACAAAATGTCCCCAATGGTTATCTGCTGCTGTGGGATGCAACAGGTGCAGCTGGGATTGGGCTCATGGGCTTGTTTCTAATTCATGGCCAATCAGAGCCCAGCTGGCTCGGACTCTTGGTCTGAGACACAAACCTTTGTTATCATTCCTTCCTATTCTATTCTTAGCCAGCCTTCTGATGAAATCCTTTCTTCTCTTCTTTTAATATAGTTTTAATATAATATATATCATAAAATAATGAATCAGCCTTGTGAAACATGGAGTCAGATCCTGGTCTCTCCCCTCATCCCTGTGAACACGGCCACATCCCTGGAGGTGGCACTCAGAGCTGGGCACACAGTGGGGCTGGGCACAGGCCACCACAGGGATTCCATGGGCTGGGAGGGCTTTTCCAGCCGCAGGGATGTTGGGATTTGCCCAGCACCCCGTGCGTGGCGTGAGCAGCACGGCTGGGGCTGTGTCAGGCAGCAGGGCCCTGGCAGAGGCTGTCACAGCCCTGTGACTCAGTGTGACACTGCCTCCCTGGCTGACACCCTCATCAGTGCCACCCTGCTCCAGGACCCCGTTCAGTCAGGAAAGATCAGCCCTCAGCAGCTGCACAGGGCGGCTGCTGATCTCAGAAAAGCCCTGTGGCCCCAGGGAAAGGCTGCCTCAGCAGCTCCTGCCTGCCCCAGGCCCTCGGGAGCTCAGCCACACATCCCCATGCCTGGTGCCACAGGAATGATGGGCCTGGGTCCCTGGGGCTGGCCTGGCATGGGGCTGGGAGCAGCCTGGCATGGGGCAGGTGTGCCTGCCATGGTGGCACTGCCTGGCATCCCAGTGTGCCTGCCATGGTGGCACTGCCTGGCATCCCAGTGTGCCTGCCATCCATGGCACTGCCTGGCATCCCAGTGTGCCTGCCATGGTGGCACTGCCTGGCATCCCTGCTGTGCCTGCCATGGTGGCACTGCCTGGCATCCCTGCCGTGCCTGCCATCCATGGCACTGCCTGGCATCCCAGCTGTGCCTGCCATGGTGGCACTGCCTGGCATCCCAGTGTGCCTGCCATCCATGCACTGCCTGGCATCCCAGTGTGCCTGCCATCCATGGCACTGCCTGGCATCCCAGCTGTGCCTGCCATCCATGGCACTGCCTGGCATCCCAGTGTGCCTGCCATCCATGCACTGCCTGGCATCCCAGGTGCCTCCCCAGCCACCCCCTGCCCTGGCTGTGGGGTGTCTGCCCTGTTATCTCTGTCTGTGGGGTGTCTGTGGGGTGTCTGCACTGTTATCTGTGGCTGTGGGGTGTCTGCAGTGTTATCTGTGTCTGTGGGGTGTCTGCACTGTTATCTGCAGTGTTATCTGTGTCTGTGAGGTGTGTGCAGTGTTATCTGTGTCTGTGGGGTGTGTGCAGTGTTATCTGTGTCTGTGGGGTGTTTGTGGGGTGTCTGCAGTGTTATCTGTGTCTGTGGGGTGTCTGCACTGTTATCTGCAGTGTTATCTGTGTCTGTGGGGTGTCTGCACTGTTATCTGCAGTGTTATCTGTGTCTGTGGGGTGTCTGAAGTGTTATTCGTGTCTGTGGGGTGTCTGTGGGGTGTCTGCACTGTTATCTGCAGTGTTATCTGTGTCTGTGGGGTGTCTGCACTGTTATCTGCAGTGTTATCTGTGTCTGTGGGGTGTCTGCAGTGTTATCTCTGTCTGTGGGGTGTCTGTGGAGTGTCTGCACTGTTATCTGCAGTGTTATCTGTGTCTGTGGGGTGTCTGCACTGTTATCTGCACTGTTATCTGCACTGTTATCTCTGTCTGTGGGGTGTCTGCACTGTTATCTGCACTGTTATCTGCACTGTTATCTCTGTCTGTGGGGTGTCTGCACTGTTATCTGCACTGTTATCTGCACTGTTATCTCTGTCTGTGGGGTGTCTGCACTGTTATCTGCACTGTTATCTGCACTGTTATCTCTGTCTGTGGGGTGTCTGCACTGTTATCTGCACTGTTATCTGCACTGTTATCTCTGTCTGTGGGGTGTCTGCACTGTTATCTGCACTGTTATCTGTGTCTGTGGGGTGTCTGCACTGTTATCTGCACTGTTATCTGCACTGTTATCTCTGGAGTGAGCTGTGAACTCAGAGCAGACATTTCAAACCTCAGAGCTCAGTGACCATTCCTCACCCCTGTGTCCCCACTGTGGGGAATTCCTTCCACCCTCCCTGTGATTTGGGAGAACATCACGAGGTGCTGCCCCTGCCCCCTCTGATGCTCAGCTCTGTTTTCCTCCCCTGGATTTCGGCTGGAATTGTGTTGCAGTACAGCAGACAGGGCTTTGGGCAGGAAAAGCCAATGTTTTATTCACAGAACTTGTTTTTATACAGCTTTCACAGACTTTGTGTTTAACTGGCCAGCAGATTTCTTGCCCCTCACTTCCTTGGTCAGAAGGTGTTTGTGTGTGTGCATGTTAGGACTTTATCTACAGGTGTTTACATATTTTCCTTGTGGAATCTCATGGGAGAAGATCTTCTGTAATTACAGATGCAACTCATTTTCCTTTACAGGAACAGGTTGTTGTGTTAATTGATTTTCTATTTTTCTGATTTTTTTTTTAATGGGAACTTGTAGGCTTAGCTGGTTAATTCAGTAGGGCAAGACCTGAATTTATAAGGCCTTTTTTTAATAATATCTTTACTTGTATGTAACAGAATTGCTCTGAGGTGCATTTCCCACCATTTCAGGGTGCTCCAGCCCTGTCTCCTTGGTGCTCTTGCAGCCTGTCCTGCTCTGTTCCAGGCTCTTTTTCTGGAGAAATCCCATGGAATCTGAGCAGTTTAGGGTCCTTCCTGGGGTTCTCCCTGTGGGAAGCAGCAGGAGAACTGCAGGAACCTCCTGCATGGAAGCTTTGCCTGAATCTGAATTTAATGCAGGAATTCCTCAGGTCATTAATAAACCTTCATGAGGATTCAATTCAGCATTAAAGCCACTTAAACAGCTTTTTATTTCCCATTTATTACTCAGTGCTTCCTCTTATAACTCTGGCATTTTGTGGGTTTTTTCTTCACCTACTTCGGGCATTTTGTGGGTTTTTTCTTCACCTACTTTTAATATTCATATTCTCTCAGGTCAAGTGTGAATGAATTCCAGAGGAGCTGAAAACCAACACAAATGCTCTCTTTGCCCTCCTTTTTTTGCTTCTCTTCCTCAGCTGTGCAATCTCCAGTTTATTTGGGAGATTTCTCTCCCCTGGCAGGAAGGGATTTCATTGATCCCAGGGTGAGAGGTCACATCCTGTGTTAGTGTAACTGAGGGGAAAACCCTTCATTATTCCACTGGTGGAAAATGAAAATACCTGACATTACAGGACGGCATTTTGAACAACCCAATTTTTACCCTCACTTTTAAAACATTTATTCCATCAGAGAGCTCTGAATTAAGTTATTGCACAGTGAAAATGAAGACGGGGTTTGTTGTTTTGATATTCATTTTGGTATTTAATTTTGATATTTATTTTTGATATTTAATTTTGATATTTAATTTTGATGTTTAATTTCTCCATATTTTTTTTAATTAAAAGAGGTATCATCAGTCTCAACAGACCCAGTGGTTGTGTAAAGCTAACATTGCACTTGGCATTTTGAAACTCCTTTAGAAACCTCGTGTTAGAACACAGGGATCAAACGGACTTTTATCCTTTATTCCATTATATAACTGGAATAACATCGTTCCATAAATTCAACCGAGCCCTGTTTGCCTCCCAAAGCTTGCAGGGAAATTTATGGGGTAATGAGAATGTGTTCAGAAAGATAAATTTCTGTTTCATTCTCTGGATTTTTGTCACAGTTTCCAACTCCTGTATTAAATAATCTGTTTCTTTTAAAGAGGGTTATATAACGTCAGGGTTGACAGCTGAGCTTGCAGGATGCTGTAATTAAACTGAATGGTAAATAACTGCACAAAAGGGCTGCTGGAAACACCAATCTCAGACCTGAAAAAGCCCCTAATTCATCAAAAATACAAAAGATATTCCACAAGTGGCATCAATTGCAAGTTCTTGAAATAACTTCATTAAAACCATACCAAATAATTGAATCATTACATTTTTCGCCACGGCCCTGAGAGTCCCTTTCAGCAGAGAGATTCTTTCGTGAGAGATTAGTGGCTGAGATGGTTTAGGGGCAGCACATGACAGTATAAGAGGCTGTGTTAGTTAGAAAAGCTTTTAGGATGTTGGGAAATGGTGGGGTTTGGATCATGTGGAGCCAAAGCTTTTAGGATGTTGGGAAATGGTGGGGTTTGGATCATGTGGAGCCAAATTGCCCTCCCTCCCAACGAACATTTCTGCTGTCTTGATTAATGCACAGAGATCTGCCAGGGCAGGTTTCCTTTGGCTGGCTTTGCAGGAACTTTTGCTCTTTTCCTGCCTGCAGCCCCTGGCAGAGGGGCTGGAGAGGTCCTTGCAGGGCCACCTTGGTCAGGGCTCAATTAAAGCCGGGCTTTGTTGTTCCAGGCTGGGTCGCCCCGGTGATTCCAGCCTGGCTGTATTTTCAGGAGCTGTTATGTGGAACAGAGATGAGCTGAGCTCCCCCTCCCAGGCTCCCCTGATGACTCCCATTTCCAGGGGAAGGGCTCTAATCACCATCCTGAGCCTGGCACGGGGCAAGGGCAGAGGAACCAGCGCCAGGCACAATTCCAGCCTCATCTCCCACTCCCCTTCATGCTCCAAGCCTTTTAGGAGCCTTCAGACCCTCCTGAGGACAGCCCATGCCATCAGTAAATGTCTGCCCGTGGTACAAAGGAGGAGCTTTGCCCCCCTGAGGTAAATGGGGCATTTAGGGAGCCCTGGGAGCTGCAGCTCCCCCAGGGATATGGGGGGGTCCCACCCGCTCCTGTCTCTGGCTGGGACCCAGGAATCAGCCAGGGAGTGAAATGGCCCCAGCAGAGGGTCTGGGGGTTTTCCCACTGGCTGCATGAGGGATTTGGGGAGCTCTGGTTCTGTTCTCCAGCATCTGCCAAACAGCTTCCACAGGGTTTGTTCCTGTGTTAGTGTTCAGAAACACATGATCACATAAGCAATTATATGTGGTACTTTTTATTGAGAGCTCTGGGTGTCAGGAGTATTCAACTCAAATCTGACTCCCACCATACATTCGAGGTGAACGTGTTTTATATTCTATCGTTATATAACTTTCATGGTAATTATTAAATTTATATTGTTCTATTGTATACACAGATTTCAGTCAAGCATGGCTTCTCATGGTTCCCCCCTTAGATTTCTAACATGGTTTCTCATGATTCTTCTTATGCTTATACAATAATTATATTTAATTACTAAACAACCATCACATCTAACAATTATATAATTTATCATACTGCTTACACAGGTGCAGTGACCTGAGAAAACACAAAGCCCAACATTTTCAAAGTCTATCTTTAACATTTTCCAGGGCTCCACTATCACCTGATGTGCTCCTTCCTCTGTGCTTTTCAAAGAGAACGGATGCAAATATCCCTTGGGAGCCAGAGGCAGGGCTGGGTGGGATATTGGGAATTGGGAATCGTTCCCTGGGAGGGTGAGGAAGGGCTGGGATGGAATTCCAGAGCATCTGTGGCTGCCCCTGGATCCCTGGCAGTGCCCAAGGCCAGGCTGGACACTGGGGAGTGGGAGGTGTCCCTGCCATGGCAGGGGTGGGAATGGGGGGGATTTGGGGTCCCTTCCAGCCCACCCCAGGCTGTGCATCACTGACTGAGCCCAGGCACTCCTCAGAGGATGCCATGGAAAGCTTCCAGTCCTGGGACAGAGTTTGCAGGCAAAACTCCCAAGATGTGCCCCAGAACATCCCTTAGAACCAGCCCTGGGCTGCTGGGGCCCATTTGCTCTTGGACTGAGCAGAATGGGGGCAAAACCTGGGGAATCAGAACGGGAAGGGGCTGTGAGGGTGGAGCTGGGGGTCAGGCTCTGCTCCCAGGGAACAAGGACAGCCTCAAGGGAAATACAGGTTGGATATTGGCAAAAAGCTTTTCACAGAGAGGGAGATGAAGTTCTGGAATGTTCTGCCCAGGGAGGTGGTGGGGTCCCCATCCCTGGGTGTGTTTAACAAAGCCTGGATGTGGCACTGGATGCCAGGGTTTAGGTGAGGTTTTGTTGGGGCTGGGATGGATTTGATGATCTCTGAGGTCTCTTCCAACCCGGTGATTCTGTGAATTCTCCGAATTCTGTGACTTCTGTGAATCTGGGGGAATTTTGGGAATTCCCAGGGAATGGGAATGGTGGAGTCCCCATCCCTGGTGTGTTTAACAAAGCCTGGATGTGGCACTGGGTGCCAGGGTTGAGTTGAGCTCTTGGGGCTGGGCTGGACTCCATGATCCTGGAGGTCTCTTCCAGCCTGGTCATTCTGTGATTCTGTGAATTCCAGCCCATTTCCTTCCAATACAATAAAAACATGGAATAACTGCAGCCCTGAGAGGTGTCAGCTCCCTGGCCCCCATCCCAGTTTCCAGGGCCCCCTTTGCCAGCCCCAGGGCAGCACTCCCTGCAGCCCATGCATCATCCACCAGGGTGCAAACCAGATTATTCCTGCCATTTCCCAGAGCTCCTGGCTCCCTGGAGCCCAAGGCTGCTTGCATTTCCTGGCAAGGCAGAGGAGCTGCTTTTCCTGGGGGCACGGGGAGCAGATGGCTCTTCCTGGAGAGCTCCTTTTCTGGGAGCTTTTATATTTATTCCTCTTTTTCCTGCCTGCACTTCAGATGTTTGAATGGGCACGAGGCAAATGCTTTTTATTCCTGTGCTGTTCCAAGGAGCGATCCTGCAATCCTGCAGCTTTTTTGAGCAGAGAGGGCTTTAATTAACCTCTTCAGGGGGAATTTGCTTGATTGTATCACAGTGGCAGAAGGGAAGAGGAAGATGTGCTGAGGATAATGAGTGCTGAGAAATATGGAAATACAAGTGGTGGAAATACGAGGTTTTGTGAGTGATTTTCTAGTAGCTATTTGATCAAAGGGGCTCTGGGATGTCTTCAGGCCCCCGGTCAAGGCTGGATAAAATGCTGGTTGGTAGGATTTGATGCAAAAAATGGATTTTCAAGGCCACTTCTCTGTTTGAATGGGCAAGAACAACAACCACTCCAGCTCTGGGCTCCAGCTGCAACTCTAGAGGGAGAGCACATCCCACTCTGTGAGCCAAGGAGCTCAGCTGATTTAAAGAGATCATTTCTCAAACCCTGGGCTGGGTTTGCTGTTTTAATGTTTGGAGTTTCCTTGTGCCTTAGGACTTGAATTCAGGAATGTTTAGAATTTAGAAAACAATCCTGCTGAGCTCTAAATTCTCTGGCTACACAGCTTCACCCCTCACGTTAAAATTTCCCCTTTAAACAGGAAGAGTTTGAGCTTCAGGGGAATAAATCAATGAGAAAAATTATCTTGAACAATCCTTCTCCATGGAAAGGCAGCTGCAAATCTGGTTTTGTTTGCAGCTTGGGAAGGGTGCAGAGCTGGCTGTTGTATGATTTATTTGGGAAAGTGGGAATAACTGTGGATTTTGGCAGGGAAGCTGTGCCAGTGTACAGATAGTTGGGATGCTCTGGCCTCAAGGATGTGTGTCTGTGATGTGGTGCATAAAACAAATCCAACAATGGATTTTATTCTGCATCTGAGATTTGGGGAAGATGCTGTTCAGTAAAAATGAAATCTGAGTGAAAAAATCCACTTGGACAAGGAACAAATGGAGCACTAATTTCTCACTTATCTGAGAAAAAGGCTCTGACAGTGGAGCATTAAAGGTGAGAACACCCAAACTGTCTGAAGCTGTTTTATATGAAGCAATGTAACTTGTGAAATCAGTTAATTGAATTAAAGGGGGCTTGGTGCAGGGAATGCCATCCCATTCCCATGCCAGCTCTCCAGGAGGACTGGGTTGCTCCCTGCAGAGCCCTGGACACCAAAGGTTGGATTTTAGGGGGTGCAGCAGCGCTGGGGCCAGGCTGAGCCCCCCTGCCCCTGCTCCCCTGCCTGGCCACAGCCCTGGGCCCCTGGGCCTGCAGCCCCCTGGCCTCTGCTGCTGGGGCTGGGCAGGGCACGGCTGGCAGAGCTGCTGGGGATGCTCTGCTGGGGATGCCCTGACAGCCCCAGGTCCTGTCTGCAGTTTAACCATGCACAGAGTGACTGAGATCCTGTCTGCAGGCAGGTTTAACCATGCACAGGGTGACTGAGATCCTGTCTGCAGGCAGGTTTAACCATGCACAGGGTCACTGAGATCCTGTCTGCAGTTTAACCATGCACAGGGTGACTGAGATCCTGTCTGCAGGCAGGTTTAACCATGCACAGGGTGACTGAGATCCTGTCTGCAGGCAGGTTTAACCATGCACAGGGTGACTGAGATCCTGTCTGCAGGTTTAACCATGCACAGGGTCACTGAGATCCTGTCTGCAGTTTAACCATGCACAGGGTCACTGAGATCCTGTCTGCAGGCAGGTTTAACCATGCACAGGGTGACTGAGATCCTGTCTGCAGGCAGGTTTAACCATGCACAGGGTCACTGAGATCCTGTCTGCAGTTTAACCATGCACAGGGTGACTGAGATCCTGTCTGCAGGCAGGTTTAACCATGCACAGGGTGACTGAGATCCTGTCTGCAGGCAGGTTTAACCATGCACAGGGTGACTGAGATCCTGTCTGCAGGCAGGTTTAACCATGCACAGGGTGACTGAGATCCTGTCTGCAGTTTAACCATGCACAGGGTCACTGAGATCCTGTCTGCAGGTTAACCATGCACAGGGTGACTGAGATCCTGTCTGCAGGCAGGTTTAACCATGCACAGGGTCACTGAGATCCTGTCTGCAGTTTAACCATGCACAGGGTCACTGAGATCCTGTCTGCAGGTTAACCATGCACAGGGTCACTGAGATCCTGTCTGCAGGCAGGTTTAACCATGCACAGGGTCACTGAGATCCTGTCTGCAGGCAGGTTTAACCATGCACAGGGTCACTGAGATCCTGTCTGCAGTTTAACCATGCACAGGGTCACTGAGATCCTGTCTGCAGTTTAACCATGCACAGGGTCACTGAGATCCTGTCTGCAGTTTAACCATGCACAGGGTCACTGAGATCCTGTCTGCAGGCAGGTTTAACCATGCACAGGGGACTGAGATCCTGTCTGCAGTTTAACCATGCACAGGGGACTGAGATCCTGTCTGCAGGCAGGTTTAACCATGCACAGGGTCACTGAGATCCTGTCTGCAGTTTAACCATGCACAGGGTCACTGAGATCCTGTCTGCAGGCAGGTTTAACCATGCACAGGTGACTGAGATCCTGTCTGCAGGCAGGTTTAACCATGCACAGGGTCACTGAGATCCTGTCTGCAGGCAGGTTTAACCATGCACAGGGTCACTGAGATCCTGTCTGCAGGCAGGTTTAACCATGCACAGGGTCACTGAGATCCTGTCTGCAGGCAGGTTTAACCATGCACAGGGTGACTGAGATCCTGTCTGCAGGCAGGTTTAACCATGCACAGGGTCACTGAGATCCTGTCTGCAGTTTAACCATGCACAGGGTCACTGAGATCCTGTCTGCAGTTTAACCATGCACAGGGTCACTGAGATCCTGTCTGCAGGCAGGTTTAACCATGCACAGGGTCACTGAGATCCTGTCTGCAGTTTAACCATGCACAGGGGACTGAGATCCTGTCTGCAGGCAGGTTTAACCATGCACAGGGGACTGAGATCCTGTCTGCAGGTTAACCATGCACAGGGTGACTGAGATCCTGTCTGCAGGCAGGTTTAACCATGCACAGGGGACTGAGATCCTGTCTGCAGTTTAACCATGCACAGGGTCACTGAGATCCTGTCTGCAGGCAGATTTAACCATTCACAGAGCGACTGAGATCCTGTCTGCAGGCAGGTTTCAATATTTAGTGTGATTGAGATCCTGTTTGCAGGCAGATTTAACCATTTGCAGAGTGATTTTGTGATCCTCTTTGCAGGCAGATTTCAACATTTACAGTGTGTGATTCTGTGATCCTCTTTGCAGTAAGATTTAAACATTTACTTAGTGTGATTCTGTGATCCTGTTTGCAGTAAGATTTAAATATTTACACAGTGATTCTGTGATCCTGTTTGCAGTAAGATTTAAATATTTAGTGTGATTCTGTGATCCTGTTTGTAGGCAGATTTAACCATTTGCAGAGTGATTCTTTGATCCTGTTTGCAGTTAGATTTAAACATTTATGCAGTGATTTTGTGATCCTCTTTGCAGGCAGATTTAAACATCTACACTGTGTGATTCTGTGATACTGTTTGTAGGCAGATTTAACCATTTGCAGAGTGATTCTGTGATCCTGTTTGCAGTAAGATTTAAACAATTATGCACTGATTCTGTGATTCTGTGTCCAGTAAGATTTAAATATTTAGTGTGATTCTGTGATCCTGTTTGCAGGCAGATTTAAACATTTACAGTGTGATTTTGTGATCCTCTTTGCAGGCAGATTTAAACATTTACACAGTGATTCTGTGATCCTGTTTGCTGTAAGATTTAAACACACAGTGATTCTGTGATCCTGTTTGCAGTAAGATTTGAACACTTGCACAGTGATTCTGTGATCCTGTTTGCAGTAAGATTTAAACACACAGTGATTCTGTGATACTGTTTGCAGTAAGATTTGAACACTTGCACAGTGATTCTGTGATCCTGTTTGCTGTAAGATTTAAACACTTGCACAGTGATTCTGTGATCCTGTTTGCTGTAAGATTTGAACACACAGTGATTCTGTGATCCTGTTTGCTGTAAGATTTGAACACACAGTGATTCTGTGATCCTGTTTCCCCCAGAGCATGGCAGGCTCAGCCTTCAGGGGACGGGCATGGCCCCAGGAGCAGCTGAGGCCACTGAGAGTGCCCAGCCTGGCAGGGGACACCCCTGGGGCTGCAGCTGTGCCCTGTGAGCAGGGCCAGCACCTGGGAATGGCCGTGCCAGGACTCCCTGACCCCTGGCAGGCACAGGAGCCACGGGGCCACCACCACTGAAATCACTGATAACAAGGGATAAAGGAAATATTCTGGCACAGGACTCCCTGACCCCTGGTAGGCACAGGAGCCACGGGGCCACCACCACTGAAATCACTGATAACAAGGGATAAAGGAAATATTCTGGCACAGGACTCCCTGACCCCTGGCAGGCACAGGAGCCACGGGGCCACCACCACTGAAATCACTGATAACAAGGGATGTGTTCTGGCACAGCCCAGTTCCCAGGTGCTTCTGTAACACTGTGCTCCCAAAAAATCCATTTCAGGGCGTGCTCCTGCCTTGTAATTACAGGTTTGTAGGAAGAGACAACAATTCCCTGCCACAGGAGGTGGAGTTTGGGTGGTGAGAAGGGTTTGAAGGGAAATAAACCGAAAATATGAGGAGGAGAAATGAGAGGCCAGAGGAGAGGAAGAGTGGCTGTCCTGTTTTTAACCCCTGAAGGGCTGGGTGCTGTGGGACCAGCAGGGAAGCAAAGAGCCCAGGGTGGGTGACGGAGGTGCTGTCAGACAGATGGGGTGGGGTGGAGGCTGGATGTTTCCTGTGAGTCTGAAGAAGTCCTTGCACAGCTTTTCTAGGAGAGGATCTTGGTGCGTGTGCTGCCCATCTATAACAGCAAAGTGTCGTTCAGCTGATGTTTTTTAAATTAATTATAGATTTTATAGTTATGAGCAGCTCTTCAGCCCTGCTGTCTCCCAGATATTAACAGTTTATCTGCACTCAGAACACTTTGAAAGAGTTTCCTCCACACCTTCTCCAAAGACTTGGATGAGACTCGGGGCAGAAATAAATGTGCACGAGCAACGTGGGCCCTGTGCATCCCCAGCTCATTTGGAGCACATTTCAGGATTGAATTACACCCGAATACCTCATCATTTCCCTCACTTGTCACTAAAGGTCATGCAGAGCTGTAAACAATCAATGGTTCTCATGTCTGAGAGGGGAAGCTGGAGCAGTTTTTCATGAGCTGTGAAGGTTAAACGAGGCACTTGCCAAGATCTATTGAGCACCATCCAGGCTTTACATATTTTATGGAATGTTTAGTGCACGCTCATTACCACTGCTGTTAATGGCTTATGAGGAGTCAGAAGGGTTTGGGGCTGGAAATCATGCCATGTACCTCTTCTGCTGGGGACCATCCCAAATAATCCCAAATGGGGGTCTCTGTGAGAGGAGCTCTGCCAAGCAGCCTAAGCAGGAAAAAGATGCTTTTGGTACAGAATATGCCAACCCTTGGAATCCCGGGCCCTTGTTATCAAAAATTATTGTTATCAAAAAATATTATAATAATAAAATTATTATCATTTCTGGCCCTTGCTACAGGCCTGCACTGGCTCCTCCCAGGGACAAGACAACAGGGAATGGCCTCAGGGAATGCCACCATGGGAGGTTTAGATGGGGCATGAAGGGGAATTTCCCCACAGGAAGGGTGTTCAGGCATTGGCACAGGGCAGAGGTGGAGTCACCCAGCAGTGGTCAGAACCTGCAGATGTGGCACTTGAGGACAGGGACAGCGGTGACCATGGGGCTGCTGAATGGTGGCTGATGATCCTAAAGGTTTGTTCCAACCTTAATTTCCAATCTTAATAACCAAGAGCCTTTGCTTTTTGTTTTGGTCGCTGCTATGCTGCTGGAAACACTTTGGGAATTGGGAATTAGGAAAATTCTGGTGTTTCCCTGTGAGCAGTCAATGGTGCAGGCACTGAACAGCCCCAGAGTCACCTGAGGGACTGGATGGGGGCAAGGAAAGGGGATTTTAGAATCCCAGAATATCCTGGGCTGGAAGGGACCCACAGGGAACATCAGTCCAGCCCCTGGCCCTGCACAGACACCCCCAAATCTCACATCCTGGGCATCCCTGGCAGTGCTGTCCAAGCTCTCCTGGAGCTCTGGCAGCCTCGGGGCTGTGCCCATTCCCTGGGCAGTGCCAGCACCCTCTGGGGATGGCCCTGTCCCTCAGGGCTGGATCATTGCCACTCTTGCTGTCAGGATGAGAAGTCCCTGCCTTCCCTGTGACAGAGACAGCTCCCACAGCTCGTG